>NC_134483.1:236847470-237147470 GCF_040206685.1 Ascaphus truei
GTGTGTGTGTGTGTGTGTGTGTGTGTGTGTGTGTGTGTGTGTGTGTGTGTGTGTGTGTGTGTGTGTGTGTGTGTGTGTGTGTATATGGGTGTGTGTGTGTGTATATGGGTGTGTGTGTGTGTATATATGGATGTGTGTGTGTGTATATGGGTGTTTGTGGAAAAGAAGTTATATCAGTGGCGCTCAACACTGTAATGATCAAAGCAATACTAATAGATATTATAAAATATATATTATAAAATATACAACCAGAGCCACGGAAATCGCCCGTCTGATTGGATGCTCCACGTGGTAGGGTAAACATGTAAATATACAAAGAAATCAAATCATAGCATAATACTGTAAAACATACACATACATAAACAAACAACACTTAACAAACGCTGAGAACAACAGGTAACTACTCACAATGGCATTTAATATGGCATATCATTAATATCATAAAATACACTTATTACACATAAAATAGTACATAAAAACATATATTAGGTTCAGGCAAGATTCTCCAACTCGGGTGGGGGTACCTGCTTACCGAAAACAGGATGTAATCAGGCAATGGATAATTCAAAGAGTATCCCCTCTTATGGATAGCTGCTGCTGCTGCTGCTGTTGTTAACACCTGGGCTCAGACGAGGAGTCTATTATGGGCAGGGACAGGTTTTTCCAGCTAGCTGCGTCTGCCTCAGTCCTCTCCCAGCACTGCAGAAGCTCCAGGACCACACACAGAGATACTTCCTGGTCTGCCCGCACCACGTGCACCAAACACAGCAATGCTGAAATGTTGGATATTCCTACGCCAGCATGTGCTTTCCCACAGCTCACAGCTCACAGCTCCCAGCTTCGGAAGGGTACAGCACTCACACCCGAGTAGTGGGGACCTCACAGAACCACCCTACGCGTTTCGAAAGTCTTGCTTTCTTCCTCAGGGTTTAAAAGTAATGAAAAGTAGTCCCTGTAAGTCCCGAAATATATAGTCCCGGTTTAAAGAGACAGTGCATCCTTGTGATCTTGATCATGCGCAGATGAAAGGACTGGGACACTCAGCGTGTGGACACTCATGGACATGACATACAACAGTGAAAAAACATATATAAAGGAAATAAAAGAATATAACAATTAGTGCAATACATAAAATACAGATGTGTATCTGATACCTATATATCCTCATGGATAGAAAAAGAAATGTAATAGTATACATATAGAGACATACAAGCAATGGGGGAGCGTGGGATTAGAAAAACATTTGACAATAAAAAACAATAAAATACAATAAAATTAATGTGGTTACAACAATATTGCTGGGGGTTGGTGAAAATATTAAATACACTTACACGGCCATGTGCAAGCGGACACGGTAATGTGGTTTCTTTAAGCAATTCCAGTCACTCCCAACAACAGGTAATGGTGGTTTAGAGGGTTTTGAAATAAATATATAAATATATCTGTACTCACACGGCCATGTGTGAGTCCTTGCAGGAAATTGGTAACTTTGGGGTTAAATTAACCCATCTGCATCTCCCCCCAGTGTAGACTCTTCTTTGTTTGCAACCAACGTGGGATTCTAACTCCAGTCTTGGGCATCAGATGGGGACTCTCCCCAGTGGTGGTAGTAGGGGGGGGGAGTAGGTAGAGAAAGTGAGGCACGTTGTCAGTGGGGTTTAAAACACATTTATTAGTTTTAAAAGCAATTGGTACAACAAGACTCACATACATACATAGTGGTTGGACCCCTGGCCTCCTCGTGCAGTCCAGGATACAGTTTAAGCAGCCGTTATTGCCAATCACGCGTCCGTGATGCAGGAGGAAAAAAAAACAAAACTTTTTCTCCTTATCTGCAATGGCTGCCTGGTTGATCCGGCTACGGGAGCCACGTTGGGCCAAATTCAGCAGGAACTTTAGAGCGCCAGGTTTGTTCCTATTGTCTCAATAGTATACATATGAATAAAACAAAATGCTTAACAAAAAATATGATTAACAAAAAATATATAAAAAATATATAAAAAAAAAAAACCCTATTATTCGTATTTCAAATTGCTAAGACCCGGCCAAGCTAGGGATATGTAGAAGTATGCTGAGCAGAACTTGACCTTCTAGGGGATAGTATATACCACAAATATGATCCCTAAAGTGAACTAATACTGTGTATATATCTATACTTTGAAGTTTATAAGTGAGTGTATATTGAAAATAGGAATAATAAATAATTGAAAGTGAAAGTTATTAGTGATGGTGAAAATGTACCTTTCTGATGGAAATAAGAGTGATACGTATTAGAAGTGGAAATTAATAGTGTTAAAGGAAATATAACCATCTAAGAATGGTGTTGGGTGAAAATAAGTAATTAAAATATGTTGTATAGTATTATAATAAAATTATGATAAATATTATAATATAATAATAGAAAGGTGATGGTGATTACTACCTACTTATTGAACCATCCTCATCATGAATGCCCGGACCTTACCATAAAATGGAATGAACCACAGGTTACAGTACATTGCAGCGATTACATTGTCAGCCCAGGAGACTGGTTATCTCATCTGTCAAGAAGGAACGGCTTCAGGTCAAATTCTATATTGAGTCCAGACGGTGCTAAAGTTTGTAGTTCGTAAATCCAAAAGGATTCTCTCTTACCTAACATGCTTGTCTTATCCCCTCCACGCCAGTTAGGTATAACAGCCTCTATGGCTACACATATTAGACCTTTAGGATCTTTACCGTGCACATGAAGGAAATGGCTCGACACACTATGGGACTCTAGACCTTTTTTGATATTGTAGATGTGTTCATAGAACCGTCGTTTGATAGGTCTGGTGGTCATACCCACATACTGCAGACCACAGGGACATTCAAGGAGGTAAATAATATTAGTGCTATTACATGTGATGTGCTGTTGGATAGTATACTTCTTCCGTGTTTTTGTTGAAGTAAAGCATAATTGTTTGGTGCTGAATTTACATGCTGTGCATGTATTACATGTGTAGTAACCCTTAATGGCATTTTTGTTTTTGATTTTATTTTGCTGACCATTGGATTCAAGTGGACAGCTTGGGGCCAACCTTTGGCCTATGTTGGCTGCCTTTGTGAATATGATTTTTGGTTTTGAAGGCAGTATTTGTGCCAAATCTGTATCTTTTCTCAAGATTGGCCAATATTTCCGAATGGTTTTCTTTATCCCAGGTGCCATCTGATTGAATTGAGTAATGAATGGTATTTGCATTTGTGTATTGGATGGTTTAGGTTTATACTCTAAAAGTGTTGATCTTTCCAAAACCTCAACCTCTGATATAATATTGTCAAGGTGATTAGGTGAATATTTCCTGTCAATGAATCTGTTCCTAAGATCCTGTGCCTGATTTTGGAATGCGTCTAAAGTGGAGCTATTTCGTTTTAGTCTGATGAATTGTCCTTTAGGAATGTTATCGATCAATGCAGGGTTGTGATGGCTATCGGCATGTAGATAATTGTTCGCTTGAACCTTCTTAAAGTGAGTTTTGGTATGTAAAGTGTTGTTAGAGATATATATAACTAAATCCAAAAATTCTATAGAAACATTACTTGAAACAAACGAAAATTTTAAATTATACGAATTGTTGTTCATGTATTCTTGGAATAGGTGTAATTGCTGTAGTGACCCTGACCAAATAAAAATAATATCATCGAAGTAGCGCCGCCATAGTACCAGGTCTGCTCCGTAAGGGCAGCCGGACCAGATGGATTCGTTCTCCCAGCTGCCCATAAATAAATTAGCATAACTAGGAGCAAACCTGGTACCCATGGCGGTGCCACATACCTGTAAATAATATAAATTATTAAAATTAAAATAATTGTGTGAAAGTATAAATTGAATGCCAGAAATAAGAAATGTTTTAAGTGATGGTGTCATAGAAGGATCATTATCCAAAAAATGGCCGACAGCCTCACAACCCTGGACATGGTCGATAACAGTATATAGTGATGTGACGTCAGCTGTAACTAAATAATAATGTGGCTTCCATTGAATGTCCTTTAGGGTTTGCAGCATGTGGGTGGTATCCCTAAGGAATGAGGGAAGTTTAACAACGTACGGTTGCAATGATGATCTATGAACTGTGATAGATATGATGTGAGGGACCGGATGCCCGATACGATAGGACGGCCCGGCGGCTGCTGTAAATTTTTATGAATTTTAGGTATTATATAGAAAATGGGAATGATTGGAAATTGATTATATAAAAATTCAAATTCTTGTTTGGTAATTGCATTTTGGTCAAGGCCCATATTTAGAAAATCCAATAATTGTTGTTGGTAAGTGACAGTGGGATTAAGGGCGAGGGGTTGGTAAGTAGAGACACCTCCAAGGATACGCATTGTCCCCTGGAGATAATAGGATTTGTCCATAATCACCAACCCCCCTCCCTTGTCAGCCGGTTTCATAACAATTGAGCCATTTTCTCCAAGTGCCCGTAGCAAATGTTTCTCCTCCATACTAAGATTATGCCTTTTTATTTTGTAATTTCGACTTTGCTGTTCCAAGTCGTCGGTGACCATTTGCGCAAATGCATTAACAAATGGTCCACCAGCAAACCTGGGAAAGAAAGTGGAGTTTTTTTTAAATTTGCTTGTGATTGTGGATGCAGAATTAATAGGGAGATTGGTATTACTGTCCAAATGGGACACTGCGTCTCTGACAAAGTATTTCTTGAGGTACAGCTTCCTCACAAATCGCTGCACATCAACGTACAGTTGAAAGCTATTGGGGCCTACAACTGGTGCAAACGACAGCCCTTTAGAGAGTACTTCTTTTTCTTTAAGGGATATGGGTTGTTGACTGATGTTAAATATATTGGTGTATGTAGAAGTTACCGTCTGAGTTGTTTCCCTATTCTTTCTGCCTCCTCTCTTTCCTCTAGTGTGTTCTTTCTTTTTCTGTCTCTTGACGTCCCTTCTTTCCCTAGCAGATCTTTAATTGCTTCTCTGGCGTTCTGTTGCTCTCGTGTCTTCCTCCAGTCTAAAAAAGAAAATGTAGGTTTATCTTCCCTAGTCTGTGTGGAACTATTTTGTTCTTGCTCGAACTCGACTAGTGGTTGGTACCTGTTACTCTGATGGTACTGTTCAAAGATACAGTCAATCTCTTTATCCAATTGGACAACTGGAGTGTCAGGTTTGTTAGATTGATTAGCCTTAATCCGTCTGTCTCCTCTTTTGGGTTTGGGTGACATGAACTGGACAGGTTTAGGGGTATACTCTTTATTACTACACTGGCGACACACTTTATTCGAGCTCGGCTAGCCCCACGAATTCGGGTATACCCGGGTGTATTGAGGTTTGTGACTGTTTTCTGCCCGAGTGCATTGAGGTATTTTCCAGGCAGGGATTGAAGCATTTTATTCCCGCTGGCTGCAATACTGCACAGTATATATATATACTACATTACAATTCATGAATTTATGCCATCTGGTAGACACGCGAAGCATTGCAGCCTATTAAATCCTAATCATTATCATTTAACAGATCAGCCGCCCGTCAGCCAGGCATGAACCCAGGCTGGGAAGGAAAACGCAACGGGGCTTGTCAGAGGTGAGGAGCGGCGCATTCCAGGTATCTGCCAGGTACATACCGGGTATTTGCTCGAATAAAGTGTGTCGGTGCAGTAGGAATCACTTTTCTATAGTGATTCGGGATCTTATGAGAATAATCTTTCGGAGTATTTGCTTTTGGATGTCTATATTTAGCATTATCCTTAGATGTTTTCTTCCAGTTTCTATAGCACCCCGTCTTATAGTCTATTCTATCCCTTTGGAATTTGACCTGTTTGCGGCTTATGGTTTCCTTCTGGAAAGTATCCATTCTAGTCTTGATTTTATTCTCCAGGGCTGGCAATTCGCTGTGGTTTTTAAACACTTCAAACTGCCCCTTAAGCTCATTGATCTCTTCATCCAATGATTGCAACAGTATTTTACGTTTGGATATGAGTAATCGAATGAGCTCAAAGGAGCAGTTATCAAGGATTCTATTCCACTCTAAAAGAAACTCATCACTCTGGAAATCAGTAGTAGATGGTTTAAAAATTCTTAGGCCTCGAGGTATTCTCTTCTGCTCAACATACTTCTCTAAAGTGATAACGTCCCACATTTGTTTGATTTCACTCATAAGTAATTTTTCTAACCTTTCGACAAGGTCATACATATTGTCTGGGACTTCCTCTATTTCTATTGGTGAATCATCTTCTGAAAAGATTTTATCAATATCAATATTCCTGTTGGCCCTTAAGGCAAACAACTGTGACATAATGGTATATGGGGATTAAGCTGCTAACCTGTTAGGGAAGGGTACAGTAGAAAAACAAATAGGTAGCGCTATATCCCACAGTGAGCTGGCAGCCGGTGATATAACCCTGACCCCTAGTCAGGCTATAGAAGTGGAAAAGAAGTTATATCAGTGGCTCTCAACACTGTAATGATCAAAGCAATTCTAATAGATATTATAAAATATATATTATAAAATATACAACCAGAGCCACGGAAATCGCCCGTCTGATTGGATGCTCCACGTGGTAGGGTAAACATGTAAATATACAAAGAAATCAAATCATAGCATAATACTGTAAAACATACACATACATAAACAAACAACACTTAACAAACGCTGAGAACAACAGGTAACTACTCACAATGGCATTTAATATGGCATATCATTAATATCATAAAATACACTTATTACACATAAAATAGTACATAAAAACATATATTAGGTTCAGGCAAGATTCTCCAACTCGGGTGGGGGTACCTGCTTACCGAAAACAGGATGTAATCAGGCAATGGATAATTCAAAGAGTATCCCCTCTTATGGATAGCTGCTGCTGCTGCTGCTGCTGCTGTTAACACCTGGGCTCAGACGAGGAGTCTATTATGGGCAGGGACAGGTTTTTCCAGCTAGCTGCGTCTGCCTCAGTCCTCTCCCAGCACTGCAGAAGCTCCAGGACCACACACAGAGATTCTTCCTGGTCTGCCCGCACCACGTGCACCAAACACAGCAATGCTGAAATGTTGGATATTCCTACGCCAGCATGTGCTTTCCCACAGCTCACAGCTCACAGCTCCCAGCTTCGGAAGGGTACAGCACTCACACCCGAGTAGTGGGGACCTCACAGAACCACCCTACGCGTTTCAAAAGTCTTGCTTTCTTCCTCAGGGGTTAAAAGTAATGAAAAGTAGTCCCTGTAAGTCCCGAAATATATAGTCCCGGTTTAAAGAGACAGTGCATCCTTGTGATCTTGATCATGCGCAGATGAAAGGACTGGGACACTCAGCGTGTGGACACTCATGGACATGACATACAACAGTGAAAAAACATATATAAAGGAAATAAAAGAATATAACAATTAGTGCAATACATAAAATACAGATGTGTATCTGATACCTATATATCCTCATGGATAGAAAAAGAAATGTAATAGTATACATATGAATAAAACAAAATGCTTAACAAAAAATATGATTAACAAAAAATATATAAAAAATATATAAAAAAAAAAAAAAAAAATTATTAACCCTATTATTCGTATCTCAAATTGCTAAGACCCGGCCAAGCTAGGGATATGTAGAAGTATGCTGAGCAGAACTTGACCTTCTAGGGGATAGTATATACCACAAATATGATCCCTAAAGTGAACTAATACTGTGTATATATCTATACTTTGAAGTTTATAAGTGAGTGTATATTGAAAATAGGAATAATAAATAATTGAAAGTGAAAGTTATTAGTGATGGTGAAAATGTACCTTTCTGATGGAAATAAGAGTGATACGTATTAGAAGTGGAAATTAATAGTGTTAAAGGAAATATAACCATCTAAGAATGGTGTTGGGTGAAAATAAGTAATTAAAATATGTTGTATAGTATTATAATAAAATTATGATAAATATTATAATATAATAATAATAGAAAGGTGATGGTGATTACTACCTACTTATTGAACCATCCTCATCATGAATGCCCGGACCTTACCATAAAATGGAATGAACCACAGGTTACAGTACATTGCAGCGATTACATTGTCAGCCCAGGAGACTGGTTATCTCATCTGTCAAGAAGGAACGGCTTCAGGTCAAATTCTATATTGAGTCCAGACGGTGCTAAAGTTTGTAGTTCGTAAATCCAAAAGGATTCTCTCTTACCTAACATGCTTGTCTTATCCCCTCCACGCCAGTTAGGTATAACAGCCTCTATGGCTACACATATTAGACATTTAGGATCTTTACCGTGCACATGAAGGAAATGGCTCGACACACTATGGGACTCTAGACCTTTTTTGATATTGTAGATGTGTTCATAGAACCGTCGTTTGATAGGTCTGGTGGTCATACCCACATACTGCAGACCACAGGGACATTCAAGGAGGTAAATAATATTAGTGCTATTACATGTGATGTGCTGTTGGATAGTATACTTCTTCCGTGTTTTTGTTGAAGTAAAGCATAATTGTTTGGAGCTGAATTTACATGCTGTGAATGTATTACATGTGTAGTAACCCTTAATGGCATTTTTGTTTTTGATTTTATTTTGCTGACCATTGGATTTAAGTGGACAGCTTGGGGCCAACCTTTGGCCTATGTTGGCTGCCTTTGTGAATATGATTTTTGGTTTTGAAGGCAGTATTTGTGCCAAATCTGTATCTTTTCTCAAGATTGGCCAATATTTCCGAATGGTTTTCTTTATCCCAGGTGCCATCTGATTGAATTGAGTAATGAATGGTATTTGCATTTGTGTATTGGATGGTTTAGGTTTATACTCTAAAAGTGTTGATCTTTCCAAAACCTCAACCTCTGATATAATATTGTCAAGGTGATTAGGTGAATATTTCCTGTCAATGAATCTGTTCCTAAGATCCTGTGCCTGATTTTGGAATGCGTCTAAAGTGGAGCTATTTCGTTTTAATCTGATGAATTGTCCTTTAGGAATGTTATCGATCAATGCAGGGTTGTGATGGCTATCGGCATGTAGATAATTGTTCGCTTGAACCTTCTTAAAGTGAGTTTTGGTATGTAAAGTGTTGTTAGAGATATATATAACTAAATCCAAAAATTCTATAGAAACATTACTTGAAACAAACGAAAATTTTAAATTATACGAATTGTTGTTCATGTATTCTTGGAATAGGTGTAATTGCTGTAGTGACCCTGACCAAATAAAAATAATATCATCGATGTAGCGCCGCCATAGTACCAGGTCTGCTCCGTAAGGGCAGCCGGACCAGATGGATTCGTTCTCCCAGCTGCCCATAAATAAATTAGCATAACTAGGAGCAAACCTGGTACCCATGGCGGTGCCACATACCTGTAAATAATATAAATTATTAAAATTAAAATAATTGTGTGAAAGTATAAATTGAATGCCAGAAATAAGAAATGTTTTAAGTGATGGTGTCATAGAAGGATCATTATCCAAAAAATGGCCGACAGCCTCACAACCCTGGACATGGTCGATAACAGTATATAGTGATGTGACGTCAG
Organism: Ascaphus truei; assembly: GCF_040206685.1. Taxonomy (NCBI): domain Eukaryota; kingdom Metazoa; phylum Chordata; class Amphibia; order Anura; family Ascaphidae; genus Ascaphus; species Ascaphus truei. Next base: position 236,856,964 of record NC_134483.1, read on the forward strand.
CTGTAACTAAATAATAATGTGGCTTCCATTGAATGTCCTTTAGGGTCTGCAGCATGTGGGTGGTATCCCTAAGGAATGAGGGAAGTTTAACAACGTACGGTTGCAATGATGATCTATGAACTGTGATAGATGTGATGTGAGGGACCGGATGCCCGATACGATAGGACGGCCCGGCGGCTGCTGTAAATTTTTATGAATTTTAGGTATTATATAGAAAATGGGAATGATTGGAAATTGATTATATAAAAATTCAAATTCTTGTTTGGTAATTGCATTTTGGTCAAGGCCCATATTTAGAAAATCCAATAATTGTTGTTGGTAAGTGACAGTGGGATTAAGGGCGAGGGGTTGGTAAGTAGAGACACCTCCAAGGATACGCATTGTCTCCTGGAGATAATAGGATTTGTCCATAATCACCAACCCCCCTCCCTTGTCAGCCGGTTTCATAACAATTGAGCCATTTTCTCCAAGTGCCCGTAGCAAATGTTTCTCCTCCATACTAAGATTATGCCTTTTTATTTTGTAATTTCGACTTTGCTGTTCCAAGTCGTCGGTGACCATTTGCGCAAATGCATTAACAAATGGTCCACCAGCAAACCTGGGAAAGAAAGTGGAGTTTTTTTTAAATTTGCTTGTGATTGTGGATGCAGAATTAATAGGGAGATTGGTATTACTGTCCAAATGGGACACTGCGTCTCTGACAAAGTATTTCTTGAGGCACAGCTTCCTCACAAATCGCTGCACATCAACGTACAGTTGAAAGCTATTGGGGCCTACAATTGGTGCAAACGACAGCCCTTTAGAGAGTACTTCTTTTTCTTTAAGGGATATGGGTTGTTGACTGATGTTAAATATATTGGTGTATGTAGAAGTTACCGTCTGAGTTGTTTCCCTATTCTTTCTGCCTCCTCTCTTTCCTCTAGTGTGTTCTTTCTTTTTCTGTCTCTTGACGTCCCTTCTTTCCCTAGCAGATCTTTAATTGCTTCTCTGGCGTTCTGTTGCTCTCGTGTCTTCCTCCAGTCTAAAAAAGAAAATGTAGGTTTATCTTCCCTAGTCTGTGTGGAACTATTTTGTTCTTGCTCGAACTCGACTAGTGGTTGGTACCTGTTACTCTGATGGTACTGTTCAAAGATACAGTCAATCTCTTTATCCAATTGGACAACTGGAGTGTCAGGTTTGTTAGATTGATTAGCCTTAATCCGTCTGTCTCCTCTTTTGGGTTTGGGTGACATGAACTGGACAGGTTTAGGGGTATACTCTTTATTACTAGGAATCACTTTTCTATAGTGATTCGGGATCTTATGAGAATAATCTTTCGGAGTATTTGCTTTTGGATGTCTATATTTAGCATTATCCTTAGAAGTTTTCTTCCAGTTTCTATAGCACCCCGTCTTATAGTCTATTCTATCCCTTTGGAATTTGACCTGTTTGCGGCTTATGGTTTCCTTCTGGAAAGTATCCATTCTAGTCTTGATTTTATTCTCCAGGGCTGGCAATTCGCTGTGGTTTTTAAACACTTCAAACTGCCCCTTAAGCTCATTGATCTCTTCATCCAATGATTGCAACAGTATTTTACGTTTGGATATGAGTAATCGAATGAGCTCAAAGGAGCAGTTATCAAGGATTCTATTCCACTCTAAAAGAAACTCATCACTCTGGAAATCAGTAGTAGATGGTTTAAAAATTCTAAGGCCTCGAGGTATTCTCTTCTTCTCAACATACTTCTCTAAAGTGATAACGTCCCACATTTGTTTGATTTCACTCATAAGTAATTTTTCTAACCTTTCGACAAGGTCATACATATTGTCTGGGACTTCCTCTATTTCTATTGGTGAATCATCTTCTGAAAAGATTTTATCAATATCAATATTCCTGTTGGCCCTTAAGGCAAACAACTGTGACATAATGGTATATGGGGATTAAGCTGCTAACCTGTTAGGGAAGGGTACAGTAGAAAAACAAATAGGTAGCGCTATATCCCACAGTGAGCTGGCAGCCGGTGATATAACCCTGACCCCTAGTCAGGCTATAGAAGTGGAAAAGAAGTTATATCAGTGGCGCTCAACACTGTAATGATCAAAGCAATTCTAATAGATATTATAAAATATATATTATAAAATATACAACCAGAGCCACGGAAATCGCCCGTCTGATTGGATGCTCCACGTGGTAAGGGTAAACATGTAAATATACAAAAAAATCAAATCATAGCATAATACTGTAAAACATACACATACATAAACAAACAACACTTAACAAACGCTGAGAACAACAGGTAACTACTCACAATGGCATTTAATATGGCATATCATTAATATCATAAAATACACTTATTACACATAAAATAGTACATAAAAACATATATTAGGTTCAGGCAAGATTCTCCAACTCGGGTGGGGGTACCTGCTTACCGAAAACAGGATGTAATCAGGCAATGGATAATTCAAAGAGTATCCCCTCTTATGGATAGCTGCTGCTGCTGCTGCTGCTGTTGTTAACACCTGGGCTCAGACGAGGAGTCTATTATGGGCAGGGACAGGTTTTTCCAGCTAGCTGCGTCTGCCTCAGTCCTCTCCCAGCACTGCAGAAGCTCCAGGACCACACACAGAAATACTTCCTGGTCTGCCCGCACCACGTGCACCAAACACAGCAATGCTGAAATGTTGGATATTCCTACGCCAGCATGTGCTTTCCCACAGCTCACAGCTCACAGCTCCCAGCTTCGGAAGGGTACAGCACTCACACCCGAGTAGTGGGGACCTCACAGAACCACCCTACGCGTTTCGAAAGTCTTGCTTTCTTCCTCAGGGTTTAAAAGTAATGAAAAGTAGTCCCTGTAAGTCCCGAAATATATAGTCCCGGTTTAAAGAGACAGTGCATCCTTGTGATCTTGATCATGCGCAGATGAAAGGACTGGGACACTCAGCGTGTGGACACTCATGGACATGACATACAACAGTGAAAAAACATATATAAAGGAAATAAAAGAATATAACAATTAGTGCAATACATAAAATACAGATGTGTATCTGATACCTATATATCCTCATGGATAGAAAAAGAAATGTAATAGTATACATATGAATAAAACAAAATGCTTAACAAAAAATATGATTAACAAAAAATATATAAAAAATATATAAAAAAAAAAAAAAAAAAAAAAAATTTTAACCCTATTATTCGTATTTCAAATTGCTAAGACCCGGCCAAGCTAGGGATATGTAGAAGTATGCTGAGCAGAACTTGACCTTCTAGGGGATAGTACTGCACCGACACACTTTATTCGAGCAAATACCCGGTATGTACCTGGCAGATACCTGGAATGCGCAGCTCCTAACCTCTGACAAGCCCCGTTGCATTTGCCTTCCCAGCCTGGGTTCATGCCTGGCTGATGGGCGGCTGATCTGTTAAATGATAATGATTAGGATTTAATAGGCTGCAATGCTTCGCGTGTCTACCAGATGGCATAAATTCATGACTTGTAATGCAGTTTATATATATATACTGTGCAGTATTGCAGCCAGCGGGAATAAAATGCTTCAATCCCTGCTTGGAAAATAACTCAATGCACTCGGGCAGAAAACAGTCACAAACCTCAATACACCCGGGTATACCCGAATTCGTGGGACTAGCCAAGCTCGAATAAAGTGTGTCGCCAGTGTATATACCACAAATATGATCCCTAAAGTGAACTAATACTGTGTATATATCTATACTTTGAAGTTTATAAGTGAGTGTATATTGAAAATAGGAATAATAAATAATTGAAAGTGAAAGTTATTAGTGATGGTGAAAATGTACCTTTCTGATGGAAATAAGAGTGATACGTATTAGAAGTGGAAATTAATAGTGTTAAAGGAAATATAACCATCTAAGAATGGTGTTGGGTGAAAATAAGTAATTAAAATATGTTGTATAGTATTATAATAAAATTATGATAAATATTATAATATAATAATAATAGAAAGGTGATGGTGATTACTACCTACTTATTGAACCATCCTCATCATGAATGCCCGGACCTTACCATAAAATGGAATGAACCACAGGTTACAGTACATTGCAGCGATTACATTGTCAGCCCAGGAGACTGGTTATCTCATCTGTCAAGAAGGAACGGCTTCAGGTCAAATTCTATGTTGAGTCCAGACGGTGCTAAAGTTTGTAGTTCGTAAATCCAAAAGGATTCTCTCTTACCTAACATGCTTGTCTTATCCCCTCCACGCCAGTTAGGTATAACAGCCTCTATGGCTACACATATTAGACCTTTAGGATCTTTACCGTGCACATGAAGGAAATGGCTCGACACACTATGGGACTCTAGACCTTTTTTGATATTGTAGATGTGTTCATAGAACCGTCGTTTGATAGGTCTGGTGGTCATACCCACATACTGCAGACCACAGGGACATTCAAGGAGGTAAATAATATTAGTGCTATTACATGTGATGTGCTGTTGGATAGTATACTTCTTCCGTGTTTTTGTTGAAGTAAAGCATAATTTGGCCTATGTTGGCTGCCTTTGTGAATATGATTTTTGGTTTTGAAGGCAGTATTTGTGCCAAATCTGTATCTTTTCTCAAGATTGGCCAATATTTCCGAATGGTTTTCTTTATCCCAGGTGCCATCTGATTGAATTGAGTAATGAATGGTATTTGCATTTGTGTATTGGATGGTTTAGGTTTATACTCTAAAAGTGTTGATCTTTCCAAAACCTCAACCTCTGATATAATATTGTCAAGGTGATTAGGTGAATATTTCCTGTCAATGAATCTGTTCCTAAGATCCTGTGCCATAAATTTTTTTTTTATTATATTTGATATCACAGTAATCTAATATATAATTAAAATTATATTATGTATATATATGATTAATAACACAAATAATTAAAATTAAATATTTATTCACATTGACACTATATATATTCACATAATATTATAAAAAAAATTCTTTGTTCTTTAGTCTCTCAAAATATGTCTCTCTGAGTAATCAGCTTCTTAATTATTAGCTTACTATATGTACACAAGTGCTTGCTGACCATCAAGTTTCTGGTGTTAACTATAACTATATATGCATATTTGTGTGTCTATCTGCATATGTGTTGTCTGTATTGTATTGATATTGCTGTTCTCCATGCTGACATCAGGGAATTAACATTTAACTTCCATTTGAACATTAGTTCAAAATGAGCCCATTAAATCTTAATTAATGGAATGAAATTATACCATAAATATATGTCCCTGGGTCTCAGCATGAACAAGACCAATTGCAAGTCATTATAATACTTCATTGCGCTTCATCCCCTAATATTAATATTAATACTAGTGTGATTTGTATCAAGGTTTACGTTTCATGTTATCTGTGCATAAACTGTTGTATGTATAACAAATGTTGAATGCAAACACAATTGATTTAATTGTATTCCTATAACGAAAGACTTCTAATTAGGGTGTACCCAAAAGACAATCACATCAACTATCCTATTTGAACATTCTGAGGTATAAATAGAAGCATAATCCCATGTAGCAACCATCCCTGACGAAGAGACCCATTAATAGGAGTTTCGAAACGCGTAGGAGAGGTTTTTGGCAACTCAGGGACACCGTAGCTTGGGAATCCAGGCGGTGACGTCATCGGAGGAGACGATCTGGCGAACTCGGGCAGCAAGTGATCAACGAGCCCACGAGCATTGAAGCCGGTCCCCCCCGCATTAATAGATGGACGCACCCCACAGCGAGCGGTGTCTTCTGGAGGAAAAGACCCTAAACCCTTGCACATGTCCTAATCATGTCCGGTGAGTAGGATTTCAATTTTACCACGGCGGAGCAGCACCTCTTCCTTAACACATGCGCTTGGAAGTTTTATATCTTATCTGCTTAATCTATTACATTTTTAAATGACATCAATGTCCTAATTGTCATGTTTTAATAAATGCTCTTGATTTATACACACTAGCATATCCTTGGGTAATACACTATTGCAGTGTTTTTTGCCTTTTTTAGTCTTCCTTTTCTGAGGTTTTTTCAGCTCAAAGAAAAGATCTGTTGCAAGAGAATCAACGTCCATTCTTCCCTCAGCGCCATAGGAGGTTTCATCCACACAGACTTTATATCTGGTTGGGAGATACCAGATCAACCTCTCAGGCTGCTCAAGGACTACCTTAACAACTCTGTATCACAGGTTCAATTAATATTGTATATTGTATATTGTTTACACTAGCGCTATTCACACTTATATTTCCACCACCAATTCCCAAGGAGTATGGTGAGCAGGTTCCGGTCACTGCCTTCAGCGTGACATGGAACCAGAAGTGAAGTGGCCAGATAAGACTGACCCGAGAGGAGGGTGAGCGGTCAATGTATTGAAGGTTTCAAGAGTAGTGAATAGAACATGAGGGGGATGAAGGGATTGGGTGGTGGTGAATGATAGCAGAGGATGTAAGAGAGCAGAAGAGGGGAGATGGAGCAATCAGAAAGGGAACATTTTTTTAGTAAAGACCAGGTGTATATATTGACCATCCTTGTAGGTGCTGGAATTGGTACATTGGTGAAGGAGGAATTTAAAAAGAGAAGGCAAGATGCCCAGGAGTCTGAGGATCATCAATACAGCCGCGGCAGCTTTTATTTTAACACTTCTCGGGGGTGTAGAGGTTGCATTTTCAGAATTCCATGCACTTTACCGTGTTCATGCCGCATTCATGCTGCAGTCGCGCCGCCAAGCACTTGCGGTGGATCTGTGGTTGATCACGGTTGATCTGCTTAATGATAATGGTTCGGATTTAATTGGGTGCTATTATTCGCGTATCCGCCAGGTGGCAGATATTCATGAATTGTAATGAATTCGAATGTGTACACTACAGTACTGTATTTGTGCTTCAGTAATGTGTCATCTTGCAGGTGTTTCAAAAATACCACAGTGGTCCATTGTGAATTGACCTTGGTACTGAAGAAGTTACAATACTGTATCAATTTAGGCTTTTCAAATTAAAAACTCAATGCACAGTGTCTGGTGTTCTATTGTTCAGAGAGTTCCGAGATGAGTGCACCACTGCAGTCCGTGTTCAAAAAACCCGACATAACGTACGCTTATTTAATATGGTCTGCAATTAATGCAGCAGATGATATGATGGCCACAGTTGGTCACATTTATCAATATTTTATCGATAATTATGACTTTAACAAATTTTCACCAGATGCTCGTGTGTGGAAGCGTGCAATAAGGAAAAAATTATGTATCTATCCATTTTTCTTTCGTATTGATCCTGCATCCGGAGTTAGAGGAGGGTATTGGTGTGTTGCGCCAGATTTTTCCAGTATCTTTGATCATGGAGACTTCAAAAGGCGAAAGGTCATGGTAATAATAACTAAGAATCGTCTGTCTCAGGATAGCAATGGAACAGCGCCAGCACCGGCTTCCAATAATGGTCCGACCGTCAGTGAAAACCTGGTCACTGGCAACCCTTGCTATCTGTCCCCACCTTGATACCTGCAGCCTGAGCAGGATTTCACGTACAGATACCAGCAAGCTTGCATGTACCAAAAAGATTTCCAGCTTCATCAGCTGTCAACTACAGGTGTAGCAGGCCCGCTGTCACCTGTCAACTACGTGTATAATCAAGAATATGGATACAACGTAAAAATTGCTGTATGGTGCTCAAAAACATAGATCAAAACGACAATAAGTCCTTAACTGAATAATTCCATCTGTAGAGATCCTAGGGGTACCAGGAAAATAATAGACCAAGAATCCTAATTGGATATGACCCCTACTTCCACTATGACACGATGGCCTGGATGGAGTTCCACTAATATAAGTAACAACTCCCACTAGCTAGTGTCCAGTCAGATATATCGCTGTGGAATAGTAAAGGTGTAAGAGTAATATTACTCACATCTGGATGGTCTTCATGGTATACCTCCTCTGGTAGGTGCATCCGGTCTTCCAAAGGTGACAGCAAAGCAGTGTAGGAAGGTTGGAGCACAACTGAATACAGGAAAGGAAAAACAATCTGCAAGAGAGTGTGTGTCCCATAAAAAGTTTAATGGATCAAACCATAAACATACAGTGAGCCCACGGGCCCCCACCAACGCGTTTCGAGCAACGCTCTTTATCAAGGTGCACCTTGATAAAGAGCGTTGCTCGAAACGCGTTGGTGGGGGCCCGTGGGCTCACTGTATGTTTATGGTTTGATCCATTAAACTTTTTATGGGACACACACTCTCTCGCAGATTGTTTTTCCTTTCCTGTATTCAGTTGTGCTCCAACCTTCCTACACTGCTTTGTAATCAAGAATATGGGACTGGTTGCAGTGGCTCTGCACCAACCGATTGGCAAAGTCTATGGTGAGTACAGCTGCTGTATTTTATTCTTTTTTTTAAATATCAATATCAATGCAGTCAAGCGATTTTCCTGTAATCAATCTCTTTGCTTATGTTATTTAGTTCTATTATTTTAGTTACAATTTGCGAAAATGTAGTCCAGCAATATCATTGGCTGAGCAGCTTCTACAGTAGATACTGAACAATTGGTGGACAGCTAGGCACATAGGCCTACTGTATGTCTCATTGGAAGCTTGTTGAAATGCATATGCGTGTCATCACATTTAGGCGCATGCGTGCATGTGAACAAGAGACGCCCCCCGAGAAAATTAGAAAATTTAGAAAACACTGAAATTTTTGTAAAAGGCTGCACAATGAAACAATGAAACTATTTAAATAATATTCAACTTTGTTATATTTTTTATTTTTTCCTCAGAAAAGAAACTTTGTCATCAGGTGGAGAACGGCAAATGGAGGGATTTCGATGGATAATATCGCTTTTTGTAACAATGCTTGCACATTGATGAATCTGATTTAAAAATCCAAATACTGGAGGCAACAATTTAGTGGCAGTGCCATTTTTATTGATTAGGATAGAGTAACTGTGAGCTTTATAGAAAACCTTAAACAGTATGCTGTTGTTTTCATACAGTATACAATACTGTTTTTACATACTGTATAATAAATCCCAAAAATAAAAAGTATGTATTTATTCTACAGTATACATTATGTGTATTCTATACCTGTACTGTACAGTATGTATTGTTTTAATACTGTTTTGATTTAATGCGCATGCCTACAGTATACAGTACTGTACTGTACAGTATGCCTCATGGAACCTTGTTGAAATGCAAAATTCTTGTTTTTACTACAGTAACTAAACCTGCACATACTTCGACAGTACCAGTTACCCCCCCCCCCCTGCCGAGCCATTCACGCAAATTCTAGTAGCCTTCTTGACTGGATTAAACCAACCATTACTGACTGTACAGTATTTTCTAGAAACACTGTATTTTGTTATAAAAGGAGACACAATGAAACAATTTAAAAGAATCAACATTTTTTTATTGGGGTAAGTAAAAACATTTAAAAGTACAGAAAGTAAAAACATTTATTTATAAATACAATTTAAAAGAATCCCCTTTTTTTATTGGGGTAAGTGAAAACATTTATGGAATAAAGTAATATTTTTTATAACAGACGAACAATCACGCAGCGAATTCGATCCCCACAGTCTGTCCATCCAGGGCCCAGCCCTTGAATGCCGCAAAATGCCATTTATGGAATCTCTCACTATTCTCATTAAATGATCGGTGATGGAAAAATAGCACCGCAATTCCTCCACAATAGTTATTCTTACATTTTTGGGAAGAGCTTTTTTTGACGTCACTCCCTTCGTAATTGACATTGTGGGTCCACCCGCAGTACAACTCGTAACTCACGTGGTGTTTAAAGATGTACATGGCAAATTTCTGGGCTATACCACCACTTGCAACCTTATATTTCTCCCTGACTTACTGGGGCAGGTCACGCAAGATGATGTTGGGCACCATCTCAATGCAAGTGTGTGTGGGTATGCTTCTGGGAGCGGGTGTGCATGTGGCAGCAGGCGAGGGTAGGTGGTCTGGGAGGATGCTTTCCTCCTCCTGTCTTAACCTACTCTCTGTTAACCTACTCCTCCTGTCTTAGTCGCCTTATATGTGCTGTCATCTCCTGTCGTGGTCTTGACGGAGTTGTCATGTCATCCTCGTCAACGGCATACATGTACACATATTCTTCTGATGGAGGGGCTACGCTTGGCGATGGAAGGGTGAAGGTCACATCCATGCCACCCTCCTGCTCCTGCGTCCAACGTACAGGGGCAGGAACTTCAAGCAAACTATGTATCCCCGCTTTGTCAGTCTCTATCTTCTCCATACGTTTCTCCATCTTCTCCATCTGCTTATCCATCTTTTCCATCCATATATCCATATTTAGCATGGTCTCTAAAAGAAGATCTATCTTTACCAGCATAGAGTTCTCAGGGATATTGACACTTAACCCATTCAGCATGCTGGCGAACTAGCTGTAACTTTTGCATGGAGTGCTGTGGACATCTGAGTGGATGGGTGCTGGAGCGGATGAGATAGGGGTTCCCGGGAGAGCAGTGTCATCGTGGATGGGAGGAGAAGGTGACCAGGGGGTACCCTGGAGAGCAGTGTCATCGTGGATGGGAGGAGGAGGTTGCCTGTAGGTTCTGGGGGGAGCAACGGCAGTGTGGAGTGCAGGAGAAGGTGGCCTGGGGGTTCCCGGGAGAGTAGCATCATCGTGGATGGGAGGAGAAGGTGGCCTGGAGGTTCTGGGGGGAACAGCAGCAGCATGGAGTGCATGAGAAGGTGGACTAGGGGTTCCCGGGAGAGCAGCGTCATCATGGATGGGTGGGTTCCTTTGCTTTTGCGTTCTTGATATATCATCGAATTTCTTCTTGACATAATAAGGCCCAGGCTTCTTAGCCTTAGTCTTTGCAGTCTTCAGAAGGTTTTCTTATTAGCCTTGGCCTTTCTCTTTGGGTTTAGCTCGGAAAAGGCTCCCACCTTTCGCTTTTTCAGAATGACAGGCACGGCAGAAGAGAGTGGGTTCCTGCATCGTAGAATCAGGGTTTATCCATGGATGCAGATGGAATAAAGCACAATGCAGTATCTGGAGAAGAGCAAGTTCAGATACAGATCAGAGTGTGGTGGGCTATGCAATTTGAGTCACCTTTTATACATTGTGTCCCTTATGTGATTGAGGTGCAGGTGTTAAAAGTGGGCGTACTGTAATGTCTACTACAACTTTTTTTCGCGTGCATGGCCACGAGGTGCAGGTGTTAAATGTGGGCGTACTGTAATGAGACTCATTAAAGTATAAATACACATCCATTTTGTTGATTCACTGCACATCGAATACACAGACTACACATCGAATATACATTTTTGTGCTTGTATTTCTTTCTAAACGCAGCGATGTCGGTTAAAAAGATTTCTAAGGATCTCAGCATGAGAATACAGGATATGTACAAGAGAGGACACCGAATTTCAGATATTGAACGCTGGTTAAGTACTTCTGGCCTCGTTGTACCAGCAGCCACCGTGCACTATCATGCCCACGGATAGGTCAGAAATGTCAAGCGGACACCAACTGTTACTACCGCGTAAGTACTGTAAATATTTTCAATATGTTTTCTTTACTGTGCAGTACTGTAATAGCACTTTTGTTGGTTAGATGGCTTATTGTTTTTAACAGAACCATTTTCCTAGCAATTATTAGATATACTGTACATTTTTTTTATGTTGCACCTCTTTCCTCAATTATCATAACTACATTCTTACATTCTTATAATCAATTCTATTTCTACAGTATTTCAAAGTGAGTTGCACCTCTTTCCTTAATTATCACTCACTTCATTATTACTCATTATTACTCACGCACTCACAACCCCCTATTTCAGTACACCGTTTTCTGTTTACTGTAAACAGAATGATACACACACAAAGTACTGTACAGTAATATTATATTATAATTTATATTGCTGTATATTTCTATAACTATATTATCTATTATAATTTATATCACTGTATATTTATATAACTATATTATATAAATATATATCTAATATAATTTATATCGCTGTATATTTATATAACTATATTATTTATATATCTATTATAATTTATATCGCTGTATATTTAGATAACTATATTATATATATATATATATATATATATATATATATATATATATATATTATAATTTATATTGCTGTATATTTATATAACTACAGTATATTATTTATATTTAGCCATACTGTAGGCCTGAGCATAAATGATGTACTTGTGGCCTACTGTAACTTATTATTGTTTTTCCTTTACACTGTAGGGAGACAACTCTTCTGGTTGACCAAAAAAGTGAAGAGAATGATGAGAAGAGTGCCACAAGGGTCAAAGACGCTCTGCAGAAAAATCACAGTATAACCGCATCTGAGAGCAGCATCAAGAAGATGAGATGCAGAATGGGATGGAAATATGGACGTGTGAGGTTAGTACTGGACAGTACAGGAGGAAAAGTGTTGTTTAAGAAACTGTACAGTACCTATATAAATATCCCTTGTCTTTACTGACGAGTCCACAGTATCGCTTGAGAGATTTGCCACCTTTGCATTCCACAAAAAAGGACACATATCTATGATGCTGCGTTCAAAACACCCAGTGAAGCTGCATGTGTTGGGTGCCATCTCTAGGCGTTTACCAGGATGCATCATCATCTTTGATGGTAAAATAATGCACAAAGTCACATGCTGTAGCCTTATGCACTGTACTGTACTAGTGTGCATTATTTTGAGCATTTTTCTTGTTACAGGAATCATGAATAAAGTTTTTTTTCAAGAGAAAATAGTGCCCAAGATTGTGGAGTACATCACTACTGTGCATTTTCTTGCCTGCGGTATCAACTGGGTGAAGACGCCAGCGGAGTAAGTACGGTAACCGTGTCTCTTTTTTTACACTGTATACTGTGTATCTCTTTAACTATTTCTCCTTCTTTTGCCCCTCCAATGACAGATCGCCAGACTTCAATCCTATCCAACTGATATGGCATCAGCTGAAGGATCATATCCGAAAAGTGGTGAAACCCTCAAAAAAGGATGAATTGGCGGATGGCATACTGAGTTTTTGGAACAATGTACTCACAGTCGAAAGATGTAATAAATATATAGATCATATTGCGACTGTGTTGCCCATTGTGATAGAGCGTAATGGGCATTCATCAGGAAGGTAGTAAGGTACAGTACAGTACTGTAGTATGGTAAGTACAGGTACATCAAGTATGATACAGGTAAGTATGGCACAGATTATTTTACAATATACAAGAGTTTAATTGCACTCATTTATTCTTTTCTTTTAGGAGAGAGCTGCACTATAAATATTGTTACAAAGTACTGTACAGTAGTTATACAGTAGTTATAATGTAGTATAGAGTTCCAGTATACTATAGTTTGACAGTAGTAACTGCATAGTCCAATATGGAGTAGTGATACTGTACACAATGCCATTATATGCACTTAACTGCACTAATTTTTATTTTCAGAGAGAGCTGCACTACAAAAGGACGGGTGGGGGGGGGCTATCATGTGTAAAAATAGTGATCTGTGTGTATAGTGTATCAACAGTCATAATTTACACAAAACCCACCCTCTATCAATGAACTAATGTACAGAATGCAATGTGGCCATGATGAAGAAGAAAAAGAGTGTACATCTTGTATTATTCATGATTCTTTGCATGTTTCATATTTCCATGATTATCCTGATAACAATAAATAAAAATTACCTGTAAATTTCCCGGGAGTCATTTAAACACCTATTTAAAACCAGAGACATAACATAAAACACAGACAGAGCTCAGTGCACATCCAGTAAAACTTATACACGGTACAGTGCCTAAATATACATGTATAGATATCTATTAAATAAAATGGTCTTTTAGTTTAACATTTTGGCCAAATTGTTGTACGCCCCTGAGCCACTACATGGCAGACCACATCTCAAGGGTCCCTAACACTAATATAAATTCTAAATAACCTGTGCATTGCCAGGAAGAATGATTTATAATAAATCTGTCAGAATTAGTTGCTTTTCCTGGTAATGTACAGGTTAATTAAAGCTTCAATCAGACTTAGAACTTTGCAACTAATTTTGACAGACATTATAAATCATTCTTCCTGGCAATGCACAGGTTATTAAGAAATGATATTAGTGTTAGGGACCCTTGAGATGTGGTCTAACGTGTAGTGGCTCAAGGGCTTACAACAATATGGCCATTTTATTTAATAGATATCTATACATGTATATTTAGGCACTGTACCGTGACACTTAAAGCGTATATACTGCTGCGACACACTTTATTCGAGCAAATAACCAGTTTGTACCTGGCAGATACCTGGAATGCGCCGCTCCTCACCTCTGACAAGCCGCGTTGCGTTTGCCTTCCCAGCCACGGTTCATGCCTGGCTGACGGGCGGCTGATCTGTTAAATGATAATGATCAGGATTTAATAGGCTGCAATGCTTCGCGTGTCCACCAGATGGCATAAATTCATGAATTGTAATGCAGTATATATACTGTATATATATATATATACTGCATAACAACAACCCCTATAACCCCTAACATACACATACTGTACAGTACTGTATATGCACATAAATGATACTATGGGCCGGCGGGGGCGAGATGTGTTTGCAGCAGAGAGAGATCCGCTGCTCTCTCTCTGAGCAAACATCAGCACATTAAAACTTATTTTCAATACATTTTTATTTATAGTGTAGATGTGTAGGGGGTCTCTGGAGCTGAACCGCACTGGTTTCAGGCGGGGGACCCCCTGCTCCCCGAGATACAGACCCCTTTATGAGGTGCCGGTATCCCTCTGCGTTTAAAGGTCTCGATCACGTGATCGCGGCCTGTTAAACCAAGCAGAGGGATACCGGCACCCTCAAAAGGGGCCTGTATCAAAAGGTTTCTGCTCCGGAGACCCTCTGCACATGTACAGTATAAATAAAACACATATATAAATAAACACTCGTTCTTTACCTTAGCGGCTATGCGCTATGGTAAAGAAGCAGCATTTCTGTATTTTTAATAATATTGTACAGTGAGCAGGGGGTTCCCTGAGCCAGAAATCAAAACTCAGGGGGCCCCCTGCTCCTGCTCAATATTATTAAAAATACAGAAATGCTGCTTCATTACCATAGAGTAAAGCCGCTAAGGCAATGGAGGGGTTAACCCACCGTGCCCGCTTTATTTTGGGTAGCGGGGGTGGGTGAAGGGGGTATTTGGCCCTTGGTGTGAGTTTAGGACTTGCGGGGGGGTTGCGGGTGCACTTAACCCCTTCACGACCGTAGCAGTTAATACCGCTACGGTCATGAAGGGGTTAACCACTCCCGCGACCCCCCCCCCCGCAAGCCCAAAACAACCACCGTTGGGGCTAATACCCCCTTCACCCACCCGCACTACCCACAATAAAAAAGAATCACACAAAGCATCCCCGCAATACATAAATAAATAAATATTAAATACAAATAAATACATTTGAATTACATTTTTATTGCTAGTGTAGATGTGCAGGGGGTCTCGGGAGCTGAACTGCATTGGTTTCAGGACCAGGGACCCCCTGCCCCCCAAGATACAGACCCCTTTATGAGGTGCCGGTATCCCTCTGCGTTAAAGACCCCGATCACGTGACCGCGGCCTGTTAAACCAAGCATAGGGATACCGGCACCCCCTAAAGGGACCTGTATCTCGCGGAGCAGGGGGTCCCCGGACCTGAAACCAAAAGGTTTCTGCTCCGGAGACCCTCTGCACATGTACAGTATAAATAAAACACACACATCAATAAAGAATCATTCTTTACCTTAGCGGCTATGTGCTATGGTAATGCAGCAGTATTTGTGTATTTTAATAATATTGTACATTGAGCAGGGGGTTCCCTGAGCCAGAAATTAATGCTCAGGGAACCCCCTGCTCCTGCACAAAATTATTAAAAATACAGAAATGCTGCTTCATTACCATAGCGTATAGCCGCTAAGGCAATGAAGGGTTAAGGCAGAATAAACAATAAATACATTACATACATTTTTTTAATGTGTGTTTTAAACCTCCCTGCCTTCACTGTAATCTATGTAAAAAAAAAAACCTCCCCCTATTTTGTGTTTTAAACTTCCCTGCCTTCACTGTTATCTATGTAAAAACCCCTCCCCCTATTGTGTGTGAAGCTTCCCTGCCTTCACTGTAATCTATGTAACCCCCCCCCCTATTGTGTCTGCTAAACTTCCCTGCTTTGACTAATCTGTGTAAGCCCCCCTCCCCCTATATGAGTTAAATCTGCCTGGCCTGTGTTTTCTGTGAGTGCAGTGTACTGATTGTAAATGTGGGGAGGGGCAGAGTACTGAATGTAAATGTGGGGAGGGGCAGTGTACTGTATGTAAATGTGGGGAGGGGGATCCCGTGTAAATAACCACACCCACACCCTCTACCCATTACCCACTACCCACCTGCACAAGGCCCCTCCGCTGCTGCAAAAAAGAGACAAAAATGAAAACATACAAAGTAATGTCCCCTAACCCCTTAATCACCATAGCGGTTATTAACCGCTACAGTCATTAAGGGGTTAACCCACCCTCACCCACCACTCGGGATGCCTACATACCCTCCCACACTAACCCCCCCCCCGTGAGGCCTAACTACCCATACCCACAAGGGAGGCCTACCCACATACCGATGGGGAAACACCCCCCTCACCCCCAGTACCCACAATAAAAACAGCACAGTGACCCACAATAAACAGCATTATATTTATTAAATACATTACCCACCCCCTGTGCCCCCCCATAAATACAAGATTTATCCTTTTACATTCAGGGTTCATAACGCAGCCCCACGCGAGTCCCCGGTGGGCTGGCGGGGCACCTGGACAGACCTACATTTTACCAGCAGCCCTTTTTACACAGGTTCTGGAGGCCTGCTGGTGGATCCCGCCAGCACCATGGCCCCCAGGTGGTCTCCTTGGGTCACCGTGGGCCACAATTGGGTCCCCACGGTAGGCCCAAGGATGTCTGGGAGCCCCGGGTCAGAACCACAGGTGTCTGCGGGGCCTCGGGTGGTTCCCCCGGGGGTCTGGGGAACTCACGGGTGCTCACTACGGGTCCGCGGTGCCCCCACAGAAGTGGGACCACACATCATCATCCCCGCACCTACGGGTCGGCGGTGCCCCCACAGAAGTGGGACCACACATCGTCATCCCCGCAGACTACGGGTCGGTGGTGCCCCCACAGAAGTGGGACCACACATCGTCAACCCCGCATGTGTCACCCGTGGAACCACCAGCCTGATACCCTTGGGATACCCGAAGATACCACAGGTGGTCTCCAGAGGTCCCACGCAAAACCACGGAACCAACCCTGAATGTAAAAAAAATAAACCTGGCCTATACATTCAATACATACACCCTCCCCCCCAACACCTACAGTACAATAATGTGCAAAATAACTATTATCCAGATATGGATAATAGATTAATTGCCCATTATTAAAAACATTAACTAGCATATACAAATAAATAAAGTACTACTGACCTCATCAATATGAAGTGTCCGTGGCCAGCAACATCCTTGTCTTGTCCACAAAATACATTGCCAATACAAAGCCAATACATTGCAAGTACATTCAGATATCAATTAACCCCTTAAACACCTTAACAGATAATAACCGCAAAGGTGATTAAGGGGTTAAGCCACACTGGGCCGATACCCACCCTTCACCCATGAATTTGTACAGTGGCTTCATCATGCAACTATATATATATATATATATATATATATATATATATATATATATATATATATATATATATATATATATATATATATATATATATATATAAACTGTATATATATCCAGAGAGAGAGAGAGAGAGAGAGAGAGAGAGATACAGAATATATATATATATATATATATACACAGTATATATATATATATATATATATATATATATATATATATATATATATATATATATATATATATATATATATATATATATATATACACAGTATATACACACGATGAGCCAATATACAAATAAATGCAGAAGGGTTATCTAAACCATACTGTCCTACAACCAAACACTTCTCCATACATACACACTAAATTAAAATCAATTTCCTTTCATATTCATAACTGATCTCTCAATCTAAATCATCACTAAACCTCTGAAAAGCCATTTAAACAACTTACATTCCAATATAAATGATGCCTAAATATCTATGCACCATATACATTCTGCAAATTAATCAACCAAGTAAACAAAAATCAATTAGCAATCATTATTTACATCCCTAAACAATTCACACTACATCCCGAACAATGAAACCATTAACAAATTCACGCCTAGAGCAGAACAATTAAGCCTTTGAAAAAATATAAGTACCGACAAAAATACAACTTTTACAGCCAAGCCTATCCCTGACCTTCCTCAAACACACAATACAATACCAAGGAATACATCTATCTAATTTTAAAATACTTTAAACTCACAATAAAGCATAGCAGCATACACAAAATAATTTAAAACACATCTAATCCAGCTTTTAAAACATCATCATTTCTTACCCTGAATGTATACTGTATATCTCTCTAGACATATATACATACATACAGTGGCAAGAAATGATATACCACAAAAAAAATATACACATGTTAAAAAACCTTTTGAAAAAATTAACAAGTTAAATAAAATACATTTCTTTAGTTAACTTACCATTACTTGCCCCCACCGATTCCCGTTGCGCAGCTTACTCACGAACCAATCCACGATCAGGAACCCATAAAATAAAAAACCATAAAATAATAAACATTAAACTAAAAATCCAAATCAATCCACGGGTCTTCTACTTGTAATCCATCTTCATCTGTATTCTTCTTTCTTCTATCTCCTTCCAGCGGGGCGGGTGGGGTCTTCTCCCCGTCTGCGGCCATGCCCTGGTCTTCTTTCTTGCCCGGAGGTCCTTCCTCCGCGGTGTCTGGCTTCAAAATGAGACGACATAGGCTTTTAAATACCATGTGTCAGGGGCTTGGGGGAGAAAGGATGTGACGTCAGTGAAAACCTATACAAAAAAACACTAGATGGCGCTCATACACTCTAAAAAACACACAACTTAAACCATGCAGTGATATATAGTGACTAGTGATATCAAAAATAAATCAAAAATAAAGTGCATGAAGTGATAAATAGACACTCAAACCCTTAAGGACTGTTTCACGGTCCGCAAAGTAACAGGAAAAGGAATCAGGGGAGCGTCAGTGCCTAAGGAAAAAATGTGATACTCGCATAGTGCATTATGTTAACAATACACATACACAGGCAGAGCTCTCATAAGAGCACAGTGAGGCTAGATATTAATGATCACTAAGTATCAGAAATATTAGCTGTGTATGGGCATCTCTAATGACCCATACACACAGGAACATAAATAGGAGGTAGGAATCCAAAAGAGAGACACCAATCCAATACTTAAAAAATGTAGATATTTATCCAGCATTGATAAAAATTGGAGGCTTACAGGATTCCGGAAAGGTAACAGCAAGTTTGTACACATGAAGGTTCACTCGAGTCGCGTTCTCGGGATCTCTGCACGATGCTGCTTCCTCATCCGGTCTCCGACCTGCGCTGCTTCAGGGGGCCGATACGTCACTTCCGGGTTCTTCAACTCGTATTGCGGACGCCACCGGAACTCCACAGCAGGCTCTCTCCCTCTGGATCTCACACGAGGGGTTACGCTCTACTAGTTTCGCCGTACGTAGTGACGGCTTCGTCAGGAGTGATGTTACCCCATAAAGAGATGCTATTTGTACCCTTTACTTAATGCTGACCTTTCCTCCTATTGGACAGCAAGTAAATTGGTGATTGACTACATATGTCTTCCCAATCTTCACAACACTGTTATACAATTAACCTTTAAAATACACAACAATGTTTATACACTTCAAAGTAAAATACATCTTTATTAATAAAAAACCCATTCTAAAAATTCACGAAGTGGCCTAATATACAACTGTGCTATTTTTGGAATTGTATATAAAATATATAAAAGACATAAAATCTAATAAAATCGCTCAAAATCTAACTTCTAATATATGTTGAAACGGCGATTGTTGTATCTCAAAATAAAATAGGGAAAAAAACAATTAGTTCACAATAAGTGCATTTTCAACCTCATTTTGCAGTCTAAAGCAATTTATTGTCTAAAACGATTTATTTTTACAGTTTTTTAAAGGAAAGCACTTAGCTCAAAATCCACATTAAGACCTAGTGGTACAAGTGTTTGCAAAGTGAAGATCCAGAAGCTTTCTCTTTTTTAAGAGCAGCTTGTCTGTCTCCACCTCTCCAATGTGTCAACACTTGTTCTATAACTGTAAAAGTGAGCCCAGATGTGTCCCCATTATGTTTTTGTAAAAAATGGTTGGCGCTGCAGACGGAGGGCGTGCAGCTTTCAGCGTTTTAACAAAAAGCGCGGTAGCCGTCTGCTTGAACCACGGCCCCCCGCCCGCTCTCCCCCTTGTCTCAGTTGGTTGCTTGAAGTGCTGGCCCCCCCTCTGCGACCCACAGCAGTGCGGCTGTAGCGGCACCACCAGCTGACCGTCCCTGACTGCTACTCACAGCTTCCAGCCCCACGAGCCCTCTGCTACTCACAGCTTCCAGCCCTCTGCTACTCACAGCATCCAGCCCTCTGCTACTCACAGCATCCAGCCCTCTGCTACTCACAGCATCCAGCCCTCTGCTACTCACAGCTTCCAGCCCTCTGCTACTCACAGCTTCCAGCCCTCTGCTACTCACAGCTTCCAGCCCTCTGCTACTCACAGCTTCCAGCCCTCTGCTACTCACAGCTTCCAGCCCTCTGCTACTCACAGCTTCCAGCCCTCTGCTACTCACAGCTTCCAGCCCTCTGCTACTCACAGCTTCCAGCCCTCTGCTACTCACAGCTTCCAGCCCTCTGCTACTCACAGCTTCCAGCCACATGAACCCTCCGCCCCCCCTCTGCTACTCACAGCTTCCTGCCCCATGAACCCTCCACTACTCACAGCTTCCAGCCCCATGAACCCTCCGCCCCCCCCCCCTCTGCTACTCACAGCTTCGGCTGCCAGCCCCACGAGCCCTCCGACCCCTCCCTTGTCTCTGTCACTCTGTGTGTGTATGTGTCTCTCTCTGTGTGATTCTCTGTCACTCTGTGTGTATACTGTATGTGTCTCTCTCTGTGTGATTCTATCACTCTGTGTGTGTATGTGTCTCTGTGTATGTGTGTGTCTCTGTCACTCTGTGTGTGTGTATGTGTCTCTCTCTGTGTGATTCTCTGTCACTCTGTGTGTATATGTGTCTCTCTCTGTGATTCTATCACTCTGTGTGTGTATGTGTCTCTGTGTATGTGTGTGTCTCTGTCACTCTGTGTGTGTGTATGTGTCTCTCTCTGTGTGATTCTCTGTCACTCTGTGTGTATATGTGTCTCTCTCTGTGTGATTCTATCACTCTGTGTGTGTATGTGTCTCTCTCTGTGTGATTCTATCACTCTGTGTGTGTATGTGTCTCTGTGTATGTGTGTGTCTCTGTCTCTCTGTGTGTGTGTACAGTATGTGTCTCTCTGTGTGATTCTCTGTTACTCTGTGTGTGTATGTGTCTCTCTCTGTGTGATTCTCTGTCACTCTGTGTGTGTTTGTGTCTGTGTGTATGTGTCTCTCTCTCTGTGTGATCCTCTGTCACTCTGTGTGTGTATGTGTCTCTCTCTCTGTGTGATCCTCTGTCACTCTGTGTGTGTATGTGTCTCTCTGTGTGATTCTCTGTCACTCTGTGTGTGTGTGTGTGTATGTGTATCTCTGTGTGATTCTCTGTCACTCTGTGTGTGTGTATGTGTCTCTCTCTGTGTGACTCTGTGTGTGTTTGTGTATGTGTGTGTGTCCCTGTCACTCTGTGTTTGTGTATGTGTCTCTATGTGTGTCCCCCTCCCCACCACTGTCTCCCTCCCCCCTCCCCTCCACTGTCTCCCTCCCCCCCTCCCCTCCACTGTCTCCCTCCCCCCTCCCCTCCCCTCCACTGTCTCCCTCCCCCCCTCCCCTCCACTGTCTCCCTCCCCCCCTCCCCATCCACTGTCTCCCTCCCACCCTCCCCATCCACTGTCTCCCTCCCACCCTCCCCATCCACTGTCTCCCTCCCACCCTCCCCATCCACTGTCTCCCTCCCACCCTCCCCATCCACTGTCTCCCTCCCACCCTCCCCATCCACTGTCTCCCTCCCACCCTCCCCATCCACTGTCTCCCTCCCACCCTCCCCATCCACTGTCTCCCTCCCACCCTCCCCATCCACTGTCTCCCTCCCACCCTCCCCATCCACTGTCTCCCTCCCACCCTCCCCATCCACTGTTACCCTCCCCTCCACTGTCTCCCTCCCCCCCTCCCCTCCACTGTCTCCCTCCCCCCTCCCCTCCACTGTCTCCCTCCCCCCCTCCCCTCCACTGTCTCCCTCCCCCCTCCCCTCCACTGTCTCCCTCCCCCCTCCCCTCCACTGTCTCCCTCCCCTCCACTGTCTCCCTCCCCTCCTCCCCTCCAGTGTCTCCCTCCCCTCCACTGTCTCCATTCTTCCCCATCCCCTTCTCCCCATCCCCTTCTCCCCCATCCCCTTCTAACCCCATCCCTCCATTCCCTCCTTTCTCCCCCCCCTTTCTCCCCCCCTTCCCTCCTTTCTCCCCCCCTTCCCCCCTTTCCCACCTCCTTCCCTCCTTTCCCCCCCCCCCCTTCCCTCCTTTCCCCCCCTTCCCTCCTTTCTCTCCCCCCCTTCCCTCCTTTCTCTCCCCCCTTCCCTCCTTTCTCTCCCCCCCTTCCCTCCTTTCTCTCCTTCCTCCCCCCATCCATTCTCTCTCTGCTCATCCGATACTGTCTCTCTCTCTCCCCATTCTGTGTCTGCCTCTCTCTAGTGCAGATAAATGTATGCTACTGTTTGCTTAAAAAAAAAAAAAAATCTGCACATTTAATATATTGGGTTTTTTTTTTCCACAATTTTTTTATTAAATCAAGGGTGCGTCTTAGAATCGATGGCGTCTTAGAATCGAGGAAATAGGGTAATTAGATTTGCATGATAAAAGTTGTTTTATGTTGTATCTTTGCCCTGTGATATTTGACACAAAACTAAATTTATCCTCTGGTCTATATTTACATGCAGTGCATGTGGTACAACCATAAAAACCTTTGGATTTTGTTAGCCATCTGTTCCCCTCACTGGTTATTTTAGGTAGGGCACTGGGAGCTAATTTATCTTTCAATGATTTGGCTTTTCTGAAGATCACATTTGGGTTTTCAGGGACAATCTCTCCAAGCACAGGGTCATTTTTTACAATGTGCCAGTGCTTTTTAATTATTTTGGTAATCTTATCTGATTGTCTATTGTAATCTGTCATAAATGAGAACTCAAAAGTTTTATTTGATTTAACCTTCTTGTTCTTACTCAATAAATCATTTCTATCCAAATCATTGACTTTTTTAATGGCATCCTGTATGATCACATCATTGTAATCTTTTTCTAAAAACCTTTCTTGAAGAAAGACAGATTGTTTTTGAAAGGTACTTAAGTTACTACAATTCCTTTTAATGCATCTTATCTGTCCATATGGGACATTTTGCAGCCATTTCGGATGATGACAACTTGTGGTGGATATGTAATTGTTTATATCTACACCTTTGAAGAAGGTCTCTGTTTTTATTGTCCCTTCCTCAATGAAAATAGTCAGGTCCAAGAAATTAACTTTTTCCTGACTATATTCACAATTAAATTTTAAATTGAGCAAGTTGTCATTAATATAGATAATAAACTGTTTAAGGCTTTCTTCATTACCTTTCCAGATAAACATAATATCATCTATATATCTACGCCATAGGCACAAATTCGCACCCAGCTCTGCAATAGACCAAATATGGTCTTCTTCCCATGCTCCCATAAGAAGATTTGCATAGCTGGGTGCAAATTTCGTGCCCATGGCGGTGCCACATTTTTGCAGGTAATATACCCCCTCAAACAGAAAATAATTATGTTCTAGGATGTACTTTATGCCATCTAAAATAAAGTTGGCCTGTTCATTTGGCATATCTGGATCTTTTGATAAGGCCCTATCCACAGCTTCATGTCCATCTCTATGATTTATACACGTATAGAGGGAGGTAATATCACAAGTTACTAGATAACATCCATTTTCCCATACTTGACTTTCTAAGATGTGCAAGATATCCGTTGTGTCTAAAGGGTACAAATAGCATCTCTTTATGGGGTAACATCACTCCTGACGAAGCCGTCACTACGTACGGCGAAACTAGTAGAGCGTAACCCCTCGTGTGAGATCCAGAGGGAGAGAGCCTGCTGTGGAGTTCCGGTGGCGTCCGCAATACGAGTTGAAGAACCCGGAAGTGACGTATCGGCCCCCTGAAGCAGCGCAGGTCGGAGACCGGATGAGGAAGCAGCATCGTGCAGAGATCCCGAGAACGCGACTCGAGTGAACCTTCATGTGTACAAACTTGCTGTTACCTTTCCGGAATCCTGTAAGCCTCCAATTTTTATCAATGCTGGATAAATATCTACATTTTTTAAGTATTGGATTGGTGTCTCTCTTTTGGATTCCTACCTCCTATTTATGTTCCTGTGTGTATGGGTCATTAGAGATGCCCATACACAGCTAATATTTCTGATACTTAGTGATCATTAATATCTAGCCTCACTGTGCTCTTATGAGAGCTCTGCCTGTGTATGTGTATTGTTAACATATTGCACTATGCGAGTATCACATTTTTTCCTTAGGCACTGACGCTCCCCTGATTCCTTTTCCTGTTACTTTGCGGACCATGAAACAGTCCTTAAGGGTTTGAGTGTCTATTTATCACTTCATGCACTTTATTTTTGATTTATTTTTGATATCACTAGTCACTATATATCACTGCATGGTTTAAGTTGTGTGTTTTTTAGAGTGTATGAGCGCCATCTAGTGTTTTTTTGTATAGTGTTTGTTTTGTTTCATTCACTAGTTAGGCTGCACCACTCAGTATGGAAGAAATAGAAATTGATAATAGCTTCCCCAATGTTTTCTCAAGAAGACACACTAGGGTTGTGGACTTTGACAGCATTCTGAAACTAAATTTAGACTCTGATACTATAGTTGAAGAGTCGCATACTTTGGAATCAGAATTTGAGAAATTGGAGAAGTTATTTATCAAAGATATTAAAAAAATTTGGGACTACACTTTTTTGGAACAGTACATTATAAGTGGCAGAGTCCCAAGAGGATTAAGACTCAAGAAACACCCATCTATAGATCTAGAGGATGAGGCTTTCATTGAGAAATGGTATAATCTGCTAGAAAAATGTTCACAAGATCTAATGGGATTAATTATTGAACAGCAGAGAAATCATGTTTTGCAGATTGATGTCGAGATCGATGAAATAGAACTAAGGATCGGTAATTTAAACCAAACAACACAGTTTAAAGAGAAAGACATTCATCTGCAAAATAAATTAGATAAGATCAGGAAGGAAACCATCACTAAGAAAGATGAAGAGGACTATAAAGATGGACCTCCTAGGAAACCTGATCTGGAAGAGAAAACAAATCCTAAAGAGATTAAAACTCCTGAAGTTTTATCTGCCAAATCTACTAAAAAAAACCCTAAGAAATCCTTTCAAAAAAGAGATAGATCAAGGGAAAATAGTAAATCTAGTAAGAATACAAGGGATATACGAAATAAAAACAGAAAGAGTCCTGAACGAGGAAATTGGAGAATTAAATCTAATCCTCCAAAAACATCAAAAGGACCTGATAAAGTTCAGATTAATGTAAGTAAAACACCTAAAAGAACTATAAGTATAGACTTCGATTCTGAAGTAGAAATAGTAACAAACTCTAGGAAAGAACAAAGAGAAGTTCAAAAAGAGAAACTATTTACAAAACATGCCCCCAAAAATGGTAATAAAAAGGATTTTTTAGGGGAGGGGGGGTCCACTTCATTTCAGGGAGCAAATCATTATGCTCCCCTAATGAAGAGGGATCCCTCGTCAGAAAGGAAAAGAACAAGACCCGACGAAAACGGGGAAGAGGAAGGGAAAAAGAAGTATCTCAAAAAAAGCAAGAAATAGGAAATAATATTTTTAACCTAAGTTCAAAACCACTGACAGAATCGGAAAAGTCACTAATGTCAAAAGGTCTTAAGTTTGCACCAACAGTAGGTCCAAATAATTTTGGCCTATTTGTGGATGCACAGAGGTTTTTAAGAAAACTGACTATAAAAAGATTCTTTAGACTAAAAGATGTAGAACAAAGGACTGCCGATAAAACTTGTAACTACATCAGATGTGATTAAGTCACCTGTAACATTAGAAGATAGACCAATGTTAATACACTCTGGCCTAAAATTACCTTCAACGTTCTATCCAAAGTATGTGAAAGGTAACAATTTAGACGTATTTTCACAACTTATATTAAAAGACTTTGAAAAACTAGTTAAATCTGATACTAAGTTTGAAAACAATTTGAGCATCTCTGAAAGAAAGGCCTTAAAAGTGCTACAAGAAGATACCAACGTTGTTATAAAACAAGCTGATAAGGGGGGCGGTGTAGCAATTATAGACAGAAATGATTACATCACAGAATCTAAAAGAATTCTAGGTGACGTGAATACATACCAACCCTTAAAAAAAGATCCAACAGTAGATTTTTTAAAAGAACTTAAAATCCTGTTAGATAGAGGTAAGATAGAAGAAGTCATTAACAGTGATGAATATAGCTTTCTCTACAGAGAAAATCCTGTTAGACCCATATTTTATTACCTACCAAAACTACATAAGAGTATTACAAATCCACCTGGTAGGCCCATAATAGCGGGGATTGACTCTTTAACGTCACATCTATCTGCTTATATAGACATATATTTACAAAAATATGTCACTAAACTTCCTTCCTATCTTAAAGACACAACGGATATCTTGCGCATCTTAGAAAGTCAAGTATGGGAAAATGGATGTTATCTAGTAACTTGTGATATTACCTCCCTCTATACGTGTATAAATCATAGAGATGGACATGAAGCTGTGGATAGGGCCTTATCAAAAGATCCAGATATGCCAAATGAACAGGCCAACTTTATTTTAGATGGCATAAAGTTCATCCTAGAACATAATTATTTTCTGTTTGAGGGGGTATATTACCTGCAAAAATGTGGCACCGCCATGGGCACGAAATTTGCACCCAGCTATGCAAATCTTCTTATGGGAGCATGGGAAGAAGACCATATTTGGTCTATTGCAGAGCTGGGTGCGAATTTGTGCCTATGGCGTAGATATATAGATGATATTATGTTTATCTGGAAAGGTAATGAAGAAAGCCTTAAACAGTTTATTATCTATATTAATGACAACTTGCTCAATTTAAAATTTAATTGTGAATATAGTCAGGAAAAAGTTAATTTCTTGGACCTGACTATTTTCATTGAGGAAGGGACAATAAAAACAGAGACCTTCTTCAAAGGTGTAGATATAAACAATTACATATCCACCACAAGTTGTCATCATCCGAAATGGCTGCAAAAATGTCCCATATGGACAGAAAAGACGCATTAAAAGGAATTGTAGTAACTTAAGTACCTTTCAAAAACAATCTGTCTTTCTTCAAGAAAGGTTTTTAGAAAAAGATTACAATGATGTGATCATACAGGATGCCATTAAAAAAGTCAATGATTTGGATAGAAATGATTTATTGAGTAAGAACAAGAAGGTTAAATCAAATAAAACTTTTGAGTACTCATTTATGACAGATTACAATAGACAATCAGATAAGATTACCAAAATAATTAAAAAGCACTGGCACATTGTAAAAAATGACCCTGTGCTTGGAGAGATTGTCCCTGAAAACCCAAATGTGATCTTCAGAAAAGCCAAATCATTGAAAGATAAATTAGCCCCCAGTGCCCTACCTAAAATAACCAGTGAGGGGAACAGATGGCTAACAAAATCCAAAGGTTTTTATGGTTGTACCACATGCACTGCATGTAAATATAGACCAGAGGATAAATTTAGTTTTGTGTCAAATATCACAGGGCAAAGATACAACATAAAACAACTTTTATCATGCAAATCTAATTATGTGGTATATCTTATCACCTGTCCATGCTGATTACAATATGTGGGCCAAACAACAAGAACTATAAATATACGTATACTTGAGCATATCGGTAATGTGAGGAGAGGTGTTACTACACATCACCTGTCCAACCATTTTTTACAAAAACATAATGGGGACACATCTGCGCTCACTTTTACAGTTATAGAACAAGTGTTGACACATTGGAGAGGTGGAGACAGACAAGCTGCTCTTAAAAAAAGAGAAAGCTTCTGGATCTTCACTTTGCAAACACTTGTACCACTAGGTCTTAATGTGGATTTTGAGCTAAGTACTTTCCTTTAAAAAAATGTAAAAATAAATCGTTTTAGACAATAAATTGCTTTAGACTGCAAAATGAGGTTGAAAATGCACTTATTGTGAACTAATTGTTTTTTTCCCTATTTTATTTTGAGATACAACAATCGCCGTTTCAACATATATTAGAAGTTAGATTTTGAGCGATTTTATTAGATTTTATGTCTTTTATATATTTTATATACAATTCCAAAAATAGCACAGTTGTATATTAGGCCACTTCGTGAATTTTTAGAATGGGTTTTTTATTAATAAAGATGTATTTTACTTTGAAGTGTATAAACATTGTTGTGTATTTTAAAGGTTAATTGTATAACAGTGTTGTGAAGATTGGGAGGACATATGTAGTCAATCACCAATTTACTTGCTGTCCAATAGGAGGAAAGGTCAGCATTAAGTAAAGGGTACAAATAGCATCTCTTTATGGGGTAACATCACTCCTGACGAAGCCGTCACTACGTACGGCGAAACTAGTAGAGCGTAACCCCTCGTGTGAGATCCAGAGGGAGAGAGCCTGCTGTGGAGTTCCGGTGGCGTCCGCAATACGAGTTGAAGAACCCGGAAGTGACGTATCGGCCCCCTGAAGCAGCGCAGGTCGGAGACCGGATGAGGAAGCAGCATCGTGCAGAGATCCCGAGAACGCGACTCGAGTGAACCTTCATGTGTACAAACTTGCTGTTACCTTTCCGGAATCCTGTAAGCCTCCAATTTTTATCAATGCTGGATAAATATCTACATTTTTTAAGTATTGGATTGGTGTCTCTCTTTTGGATTCCTACCTCCTATTTATGTTCCTGTGTGTATGGGTCATTAGAGATGCCCATACACAGCTAATATTTCTGATACTTAGTGATCATTAATATCTAGCCTCACTGTGCTCTTATGAGAGCTCTGCCTGTGTATGTGTATTGTTAACATATTGCACTATGCGAGTATCACATTTTTTCCTTAGGCACTGACGCTCCCCTGATTCCTTTTCCTGTCAGTGAAAACCTGTCACATGGTACGGTAGCCAATCAGAGTAGGGATGGAGTTCCCACTCTCTGATTGGCTACCGTACCATGTGACAGGTTTTCACTGACGTCACATCCTTTCTCCCCCAAGCCCCTGACACATGGTATACCAGAGCCAATCAGAGTAGGGATAAAGTTCCCACGCTCTGATTGGCTCTAGTACCATGTGACAGGTTTTCACTGACGTCACATCCTTTCTCCCCCAAGCCCCTGACACGTGGTATACCAGAGCCAATCAGAGTAGGGATAAAGTTCCCACGCTCTAATTGGCTCTAGTACCATGTGTGCACGGCCATGTGTCTTTTAATGACGTCACCTTAAAGGCATTTGAAGCAAAGCCATTCTGATTGGCTGTGCTTTCATTGCCTTTAAGATGACGTCATCATTTTAATTTTTGTCGGCCAAAACACATGGTTTTCACGGCCCAATCAGGACCGTGGGAACCATGACGCAAAATGTGACGTCATAGGCCTTTAAAAGCCTATGTCGTCTCATTTTGAAGCCAGACGCCGCGGAGGAAGGACCTCCGGGCAAGAAAGAAGACCAGGGCGTGGCCGCAGACGGGGAGAAGACCCCACCCCGCCCCGCTGGAAGGAGATAGAAGAAAGAAGAATACAGATGAAGATGGATTACAAGTAGAAGACCCGTGGATTGATTTGGACTTTTAGTTTAATGTTTATTATTTTATGTTTTTTTATTTTATGGGTTCCTGATCGTGGATTGGTTCGTGAGTAAGCTGCGCAACGGGAATCGGTGGGGGCAAGTAATGGTAAGTTAACTAAAGAAATGTATTTTATTTAACTTGTTAATTTTTTCAAAAGGTTTTTTAACATGTGTATATTTTTTTTTGTGGTATATCATTTCTTGCCACTGTATGTACAGTATACATTCAGGGTAAGAAATGATGTTGTGTTAAAAGCTGGATTAGATGTGTTTTAAATTATTTTGTGTATGCTGCTATGCTTTATTGTGAGTTTAAAGTATTTTAAAATTAGATAGATGTATTCCTTGGTATTGTATTGTGTGTTTGAGGAAGTTCAGGGATAGGCTTGGTTGTAAAGGTTATATTTTTGTCGGTACTTATATTTTTTCAAAGGCTTAATTGTTCTGCTCTAGGCGTGCATTTGTTAATGGTTTCATTGTTCGGGATGTAGTGTGAATTGTTTAGGGATGTAAATAATGATTGCTAATTGATTTTTGTTTACTTGGTTGAATAATTTGCAGAATGTATATGGTGCATAGATATTTAGGCATCATTTATATTGGAATGTAAGTTGTTTAAATGGCTTTTCAGAGGTTTAGTGATGATTTAGATTGAGATCAGTTATGAATATGAAAGGAAATTGATTTTAATTTAGTGTGTATGTATGGAGAAGTGTTTGGTTGTAGGACAGTATGATTTTGATATCCATTCTGCATTTAATTGTATATTGGCTCATCGTGTGTATATACTGTGTATATATATATATATATATATATATATATTCTGTGTATATATATATATATATATATATATATATATATATATATTTCTGGCCCCCATTACAGTGTGGTAGTGTCTGGTGGTGCACCTGTTGGCAACAGGACTCCTGAGTCTCCCGCATGATGGTGTGTGGGGAGGACCCGTCCAGACAGGCAGCTGAGGTAGTTTGCTGAGTCTCACCTAGTTCCAGTGCAGCGCCTCCACCTCATCAGGGTCCCTGCGTCCGCAAGGGGATGATCCTGTTGAGGAACTCCTCCGTGGTGCTCCTCTCTGTACATTCACTCCACACATGTACACGAGAGGGTTTGTGAATGAGAACATCTTTATTGGGTGATGTGGGCTAGCTGCCCCTCGCAGTATATCCTTAGCTACTCATTCTGTAGTCAGTGCCTCCCTTTAAAAGGTGTATCTTCTCCTTAATTAGGGATTCCCTATCCCCGCAGGGATCACGCCCTGTGCCAGGTCCCTGGACACAGTCTCCTCTATCGTTACTATAACATAACTTTCAGTCTCTTAGGCTAGTACTTGAACTTGGATGCAGATCTCTGACAGAACTCCTGCAGAACTGCAGAACTGAACTCCTGCAGAACTGAACGTAGATCTGTGCAGAACTAACTTTAGGCTCAGTGCTGTGCCTTATGTATACTCTGGAAGCTGACACACCTCTGACATCACTAACCATGGAGTCAGAACATGTGACTACTCCCATCCATACACAGGGCACTCCACCAGGGTGTGAGGGCAAACCTCCATAATTACTGCTGGCATGCCCTCAACTTACCAGGCCTTACTGCCAGCAGGAGAGATGACTGTAGCCATTTTACATGTCCGCTACATTCTCCCCCTGGTGAATCCCATCGTCCTCGCTGGGACCTAAATTTGTATACCCTTTTCCAGGAAGCACTGAAATACAACACATAATTAGATTAACTTCAGGTACAATTTCCATGGGATATAACAAAAAAATGACTACAGTACATTCCGCCAAGCCCGCCCCGACCAGCAGCCACGAACCCGCGTAATGTATTAGTACCCCCTAAAAATAGTGATTCGGGTCAGGTTTCTTGACCTCTCTTCCGCCCATGTCTATGACCGTGATGTGATAGTGCCTAGGCAGTCCCCTCTCAGGCCTATATGTCACCCGGTGCTTATAGATGTTTCGGCCAATGCCCCATACCCGCACTAAGTGCTCTATGCGCTCCTCGGCCTTCTTCCCTATCACGGAACTCCCTCTTCCCACTAGGTGCATTTCTATGGCCTCCCTAAGCCACCTATCCCGGTTGTCCTCTATCTCATCCATGAGAGGCTCAGGGACATACGGGTACTCCAACCCGTGGGAAGATTTATACCGAGCCATTATGGTTCTCTCGGCCCTACTAATTCTAGTCATGTCAGCCTTACCTGCCCTCCCAGGCAACACCCATGATAAGGGCTCATCAGGGTCCACGGGGTCGGATAGTATGCTAGGACCCATGGGCTCTATCTCCCTATTCTCAATCTGCAGCCACCGCTCCTGCAGCTCTCTGTCCCTCTGTTCTGGGGTAAACTCTCCCACAGCCCACCAGTAGTCCACTACATCCTCTCGCCGGATGAGGAACTGAGTGCGGTCCATCCAGGCGGAGTACCCTTCAAATAACGGGGCCCACCAACGGCTCTCTTTGAATCTATCTGACCTCCCTGACTCCCTATCATCATCTATGGAAAATATCCCCGATGACCGTGCGGATCGTGGCAGGAACCATCTGGACGACCCCAGGGCCCTTATCGTTGGCTCGGGTGCTGTCGTGACCACTCTCAATTCTCCCCCTCCCCGAGAATCACCCTCCGTAGCGCCACTGCGCTGTCTTTCCCCAGTCCGTCTCCCTTCTCCCCCTGATGATATGTCCACGGACTCCAGACTAGGCGGGGAACCCGGGGACCGTGTGATTGGGGCAGGGGTTTTAGCTAGGGCGGGGGATTGGGCAGAGGGGCAAGAGATTGGACCCCAAGGGGTTACGACCCGTTCCTGGCTGTCCGTAGACTGGTCCAATGAGGATATCTCACCCTCCTCAGTCCTTGGATCGCCCCTCCAACTCCTGGGCCTTGTAGGTGATCGGGGACCTTCCCCCGATCGCCGAAGCGTCGCTGCACTCTTCCTTGGGGTTCCGCTGTCGCCACCGGAAGTGATGTCCTCCCCGAAACCGGAAACACCGTCATCGCGGGTTGGACCCCCATTCGGGATCTCTTCCTCAATGACGACATCCGGAAGCTCCGCCGTCGTCCTCACCGGAAGTGATGCCGTCTCTCCACGTGTGCCTGCTGCCTGGCATGGCCTCTCCGCTCCTACACCGTCTGCTGGGGCAAGGTAAGTGAAGGGACTCCTCTTACCCGTCCGCAGGGGTGCCGGCGTCTCTCGTCCATCGCCGCCACGTTCTGAGGCGGAGGGACTCCGTCTCTCGGCTCGCCGATCTGCGGGGGACGTCCTGTCTTTTTGACAGCTGCTAGTACCACGGGGTGTCGTCCTCCCCGGTTCTATCCTGGGCCTCGCTGTTACCTCCGCAAGTTCCCGGAGATCCTCGTCCGAGTATTCTCCCTTCTCGGTGCGGTCAGGAGGTGACCCGACTGTCGCGGTTGCGGCCGACCCAGCCGACTTGACCGGCACCAATCCGCTTTCTCCGTGACTCGCACGTCCTATCCACAGTGCGCCAGGGGACTCGGCGGTTCGCTTAGCCTGGTCCCCCGGGGGGTCAGCCGATTGTATCGGTTTAAATGTCGGCATAGGCCATAAGTACAGTGTCCCGCAAATGGGGCAACGTGCCGCCGTGTTGACCGTGCCTCCGGGTAGCCCGCATTGTAGGCAGAGCCCGACCACCGTCTCGGTGTTAGCCACCCTTACTACCAGTAGCCCGCCGGGTACTGAGTAGGGCTGAGTGGAGACCATAGTTCCCACAGCGGAGGGGCAGGCCATTCTTTTTGTAGGGACCACTTTCAGTGTGGGTCTCTCCAGGTCAGTGGTTCCTCGCAACTGACCGGTAGAAGCTTCTGGGCCAGCCACTTCCTGCCTCGGCTCCTCCTTTCGCTGACATAGCTGGAACCCGCCCCCAGGGGTTGCAATTATGGGCGGGTCCCACAAAAGAATATCATGCCCCTTAATTAAGGCCGCGCCTCTCTCAGTCCTGGTGGGCGCGGTCTGTATTTTCGCGCCAGTTTCCTCCTCAGAGCTGGATTCTTTTCCCGCGGCTAGTTCCCGCCTTCTCCTTGCAGCAGCTTTGCGTGCAAAATATCCCTCTTTCTTGCAAATCATTTCCGCGGCCGGAACTACCTTTTGTAGTGGCGCCGTCTGGATATCAGTCCCTGGGCCCAGTGGGTGCATTCCCACAGGCCATAGTTGAAAGTCACTCCCCCTGGTGGAAATCAGTGGAGGGTCCCATAGACTAAGCGGTTGACTCAGCACAGGGGCTGAGTTAGTCACTGTCCATGCAGGCGCAGCCATAGCTTTCGCGCCATGCCCCCCATCAGGGCGGGGCTCTGCTGTTCGCGCCATTCCCGGCCAGCTCTTTGCAAGTCCTGTATCAGCCACATTTTCTGTGACTGGCCCATGCGGTTTCCCTAGCAAGCGGGAACCGCCATTTTGGTTGGCTTTTAAGCCCAAAAAGTCATTTTGTTTGTTCTTCTCGCGGGGTTCTCCCCCAATTATTACAATTTCCTCACACTCTTCAAGGGTGGCCCCTCGGTGTCCCAGACAGGATAAAAACGGGGCACCCACATCCTTCGCTCCGCTTCAGAGCAGACTGGTTAACGATAACTCGGCGACAGTTTGCTCTTCAGTGGGGTGCACGCCACGGGTGCCCTCCCCATCAGCCTCTGGTCGCCATTTTGGGTTCTCCGCATCACGCGGATCCTCCATTCTTTGGATTGTCACACTCTCGTACCAATTATCGTACATGGGGCTCCGCTCTGCGGGGCAGCCTCCACATCAGTACAATAAAGAGTTGCTCAGATGCACCACCACATGTGTACCTGAACTAGGCTGGACTCATGTTGCACTACCTCAGGCTAGGCTCACTCTCTCAGTGTCTGCTGTGACTCCTTCCTCCCAGTCTGTGCTTCCTATGGTAAGTGTCTGGAATGGGCTAGGTACTCTGGCTCTGCCATGCAGTACTTTGGGGCGTCTACCTCTCTTGGTCAGCCTAGCGCAGACCCTCTCCAGGATTCCTGACCAAGTTAACAGGCTATCCCTTCTGGCGTCCTACCAACTAGCACTGCCTCAAGGTGACTCGGTCAGCTATAGCCCGGCTCCAGACCCCTCACTCCTTTCAGGCCCCTAGGTCGTCCCTGTGCACTGACAATATCCCGTCAGCCCCCTGACCACCCCTAGGTCCGTCCCTACGCAGCACAGAGTGGCAGCAGACTCTCTCCCTGTTTCCCAGTGTGCCTAGCTAGAGCCTGTCCTGATGACAGATCTGATCTCAGCAGCTCGCCTCCAAATGTAACGGTATTTCTGGCCCCCATTACAGTGTGGTAGTGTCTGGTGGTGCACCTGTTGGCAACAGGACTCCTGAGTCTCCCGCATGATGGTGTGTGGGGAGGACCCGTCCAGACAGGCAGCTGAGGTAGTGTGCTGAGTCTCACCTAGTTCCAGTGCAGCGCCTCCACCTCATCAGGCTCCCTGCGTCCGCAAGGGGATGATCCTGTTGAGGAACTCCTCCGTGGTGCTCCTCTCTGTACATTCACTCCACACATGTACACGAGAGGGTTTGTGAATGAGAACATCTTTATTGGGTGATGTGGGCTAGCTGCCCCTCGCAGTATATCCTTAGCCACTCATTCTGTAGTCAGTGCCTCCCTTTAAAAGGTGTATCTTCTCCTTAATTAGGGATTCCCTATCCCCGCAGGGATCACGCCCTGTGCCAGGTCCCTGGACACAGTCTCCTCTATCGTTACTATAACATAACTTTCAGTCTCTTAGGCTAGTACTTGAACTTGGATGCAGATCTCTGACAGAACTCCTGCAGAACTGAACGTAGATCTGTGCAGAACTAACTTTAGGCTCAGTGCTGTGCCTTATGTATACTCTGGAAGCTGACACACCTCTGACATCACTAACCATGGAGACAGAACATGTGACTCCTCCCATCCATACACAGGGCACTCCACCAGGGTGTGAGGCAAACCTCCATAATTACTGCTGGCATGCCCACAACTTACCAGGCCTTACTGCCAGCAGGAGAGATGACTGTAGCCATTTTACATGTCCGCTACATATATATAGTTGCATGATGAAGCCACTGTACAAATTTATGGGTGAAGGGTGGGTATCGGCCCAGTGTGGCTTAACCCCTTAATCACCTTTGCGGTTATTATCTGTTAAGGTTTTTAAGGGGTGAATTGATATCTGAATGTACTTGCAATGTATTGGCTTTTGATGTTTGTTTACTTGGTTGATTAATTTACAGAATATATATGGTGCATAGATATTTAGGCATCATTTATATTGGAATGTAAGTTGTTTAAATGGCTTTTCAGAGGTTTAGTGATGATTTAGATTGAGAGATCAGTTATGAATATTAAAGGAAATTGATTTTAATTTAGTGTGTACAGTATGTATGGAGAAGTGTTTGGTTGTAGGACAGTATGGTTTAGATAACCCTTCTGCATTTATTTGTATATTGGCTCATCGTGTGTATATACTGTGTGTATATATATATATATATATATATATATATATATATATATATATATATATATATATATATATATATATATATATATATATATATACTGTGTATATATATATATATATATATATATATATATATATATACTGTATCTCTCTCTCTCTCTCTCTCTGGATATATATACAGTTTATATATATATATATATATATATATATATATATATATATATATATATATATATATATATATATATATATATATATATATATATATATATAGTTGCATGATGAAGCCACTGTACAAATTCATGGGTGAAGGGTGGGTATCGGCCCAGTGTGGCTTAACCCCTTAATCACCTTTGCTGTTATTATCTGTTAAGGTGTTTAAGGGGTTTATTGATATCTGAATGTACTTGCAATGTATTGGCAATGTATTTTGTGGACAAGACAAGGATGTTGCTGGCCACGGACACTTCGTATTGATGAGGTCAGTAGTACTTTATTTATTTGTATATGCTAGTTAATGTTTTTAATAATGGGCAATTAATCTATTATCCATATCTGGATAATAGTTATTTTGCACATTATTGTACTGTAGGTGTTGGGGGGGAGGGTGTATGTATTGAATGTATAGGCCAGGTTTATTTTTTTTACATTCAGGGTTGGTCCCGTGGTTCTGCGTGGGACCTCTGGAGACCACCTGTGGTATCTTCGGGTATCCCAAGGGTATCAGGCTGGTGGTTCCACGGGTGACACATGCGGGGATGACGATGTGTGGCCCCACTTCTGTGGGGGCACCGCCGACCCGTAGTCTGCGGGGATGACGATGTGTGGTCCCACTTCTGTGGGGGCACTGCCGACCCGTAGTGAGCAACCGTGAGTTCCCCAGACCCCCGAGGGAACCACCCGAGGCCCCGCAGACACCTGTGGGTCTAACCCGGGGATCCCAGACATCCTTGGGCCTACCGTGGGGACCCAATTGTGGCCCACGGTGACCCAAGGAGACCACCTGGGGGCCATGGTGCTGGCGGGATCCACCAGCAGGCCTACAGAACCTGTGTAAAAAGGGCTGCTGGTAAACTGTAGGTCTGTCCAGGTGCCCCGCCAGCCCACCGGGGACTCGCGTGGGGCTGCGTTATGAACCCTGTATGTAAATGGATAAATCTTGTATTTATGGGGGGGAACAGGGGGTGGGTAATGTATTTAATAAATATAATGCTGTTTATTGTGGGTCACTGTGCTGTTTTTATTGTGGGTACTGGGGGTGGGGGGGTGGGGGTTCCCCATCGGTATGTGGGTAGGCCTCCCTTGTGGGTACTGGGTGGTTAGGCCTCACGGGGGGGGTTAGTGTGGGAGGGTATGTAGGCATCCCGAGTGGTGGGTGAGGGTGAGTTAACCCCTTAATGACTGTAGCGGTTAATAACCGCTATGGTGATTAAGGGGTTAGGGGACATTACTTTGTATGTTTTAATTTTTGTCTCTTTTTTGCAGCAGCAGAGTGGCCATGTGCAGGTGGGTAGTGGGTAGTGGGTGTGGGTGTGGTTATTTACACGGGATCCCCCTCCCCACATTTACATACAGTACACTGCCCCTCCCCACATTTACATTCAGTACACTGCCCCTCCCCACATTTACATTCAGTACACTGCACTCACAGAAAAAACTGGCCAGGCAGATTTAACTGACACATATATAGGGGGAGGGGGGCTTACACAGATTAGTCAAAGCAGGGAATATTAGCAGACACAATAAGGGAGGAATTTACATAGATTACAGTGAAGGCAGGGAAGCTTCAAACACAATAGGGGGAGGGTTTTTTACATAGATTACAGTGAAGGCAGGGAAGCTTCACACACAATAGGGGGAGGGGTTTTTACATAGATTACAGTGAAGGC
This sequence comes from Ascaphus truei, assembly GCF_040206685.1. Classification (NCBI taxonomy): domain Eukaryota; kingdom Metazoa; phylum Chordata; class Amphibia; order Anura; family Ascaphidae; genus Ascaphus; species Ascaphus truei. Next base: position 236,895,389 of record NC_134483.1, read on the forward strand.
AGGGTGGTTTAAAACACACATTAAAAAAATGTATGTAATGTATTTATTGTTTATTCTGCCTTAACCCTGCATTTCTATATTTTTAATAATATTGTGCAGGAGCAGGGGGTTCCCTGAGCATTAATTTCTGGCTCAGGGAGCCCCCTGCTCAATGTACAATATTATTAAAATACACAAATACTGCTGCATTACCATAGCACATAGCCGCTAAGGTAAAGAACGATTCTTTATTGATGTGTGTGTTTTATTTATACTGTACATGTGCAGAGGGTCCCCGGAGCAGAAACCTTTTGGTTTCAGGTCCGGGGACCCCCTGCTCCCCGAGATACAGGCCCCTTTAGGGGGTGCCGGTATCCCTCTGCTTGGTTTAACAGGCCGCGGTCACGTGATCGGGCTCTTTAACGCAGAGGGATACCGGCACCTCATAAAGGGGTCTGTATCTCGGGGGGCATGGGGTCCCCGGTCCTGAAACCAACGCGGTTCAGCTCCCGAGACCCCCTGCACATCTACACTAGCAATAAAAATGTATTTCAAATGTATTTATTTGTATTTATTTATTTATTTATGTATTGCGGGGATGCTGTGTGTGATTCTTTTTTATTGTGCGTAGTGGGGGTGGGTGAAGGGGGTATTAGCCCCAACGGTGGTTGTTTTGGGCTTGCGGGGGGGTCGCGGGAGTGGTTAACCCCTTCATGACCGTAGCGGTATTAAGTGCTACGGTCGTGAAGGGGTTAAGTGCACCCGCAACCCCCCCCGCAAGTCCTAAACTCACACCAAGGGCCAAATACCCCCTTCACCCACCCCCGCTACCCACAATAAAGCGGGCACGGTGGGTTAACCCCTTCATTGCCTTAGCGGCTATACGCTATGGTAATGAAGCAGCATTTCTGTATTTTTAATAATATTGAGCAGGAGCAGGGGGCCCCCTGAGTTTTGATTTCTGGCTCAGGGAACCCCCTGCTCACTGTACAATATTATTAAAAATACAGAAATGCTGCTTCTTTACCATAGCGCATAGCCGCTAAGGTAAAGAACGAGTGTTTATTTATATATGTGTTTTATTTATATTGTACATGTGCAGAGGGTCTCCGGAGCAGAAACCTTTTGGAGGTGCCGGTATCCCTCTGCTTGGTTTAACAGGCCGCGATCACGTGATCGGGACCTTTAAACGCAGAGGGATACCGGCACCTCATAAAGGGGTCTGTATCTCGGGGAGCAGGGGGTCCCCCGCCTGAAACCAGTGCGGTTCAGCTCCCGAGACCCCCTGCACATCTACACTATAAATAAAAATGTATTGAAAATAAGTTTTAATGTGCCGATGTTTGCGCAGAGAGAGAGCAGCGGATCTCTCTCTGCTGCAAACACATCTCGCCCCCGCCGGCCCATAGTATCATTTATGTGCATATACAGTACTGTACAGTATGTGTATGTTAGGGGTTATAGGGGTTGTTGTTATGCAGCATTACAATTCATTATAGGGGATGGCTTCAAAGAGAACAGCTCGCAAGCGCCCCCATGTGTTTTTACACGGCATTGCAATATTGCAGCCAGCCGGAATAAAATGCTTCAATCCCTGCCGGGAAAATAACGCTATACACTCCGGCAGAAAACGATCACAAACCTCAATACACCGGAGTATACCCAAATTCGCGGGACTTGCCGAGCGAGAATAAAGTGTGTCGCCACTGTATAGGTTGTGGTTATTTTGGGGGTTCAATATGAGCTTGTGGGTGTCCTGTATGTTTTATCATTTAAACACCCCCAGAAAAAGAAAGCATGGCAAATATTATTAATTTACAGTATAGAAAACAAAAACATAAATCAGTCCTTAAAAACAGGTTTATTTTATTTTGAATTTGAAATTCAATTTGAATGTGAGGGGTACTATTCTCCATGAAGGTCTTATCACAGGTTAATTGCAGTGTGTGCGGGATTAGTGGTTCAGAGATATCTTATGGCCAGCGGTTAAACTCATCCCATGAAAAAAAAAAAAGCCTCACAAGTTTTTGATGAAAGGCTCTCTACACTAGTTTGTCGCCAAGAAAGGCTAATCAGATTAACATATTACATTTTAGAAGGGATTATCACACGTGCGCATGCGTTACCGTAAAGAAAGCCTCAAAGATTTCAAGGATGAGTCATTCCCGCCAATACAAATAAATACAACTGAATGGTTTGTTAGAGGTGTCGATAAGAAGTAGAAATACTTGAGCCTTGTGTGTTTGCGGGGGGGAAGGGGGAGAACGCTGTATGCTGGATTATCAATTCAAATAAATATTTTCAACAGGTCATCATAATTTTTGAACCCCACACCCCACACCCCACACCCCCAAATAAAAATCACAGTACTATGCCACCCACCTCATAAAGTACATACATGACTAGTGTAGAATTAAAAAGCTACAGTAGTGATTGATTCTCGGAATATCAAGAATTGTTATGCAGGCACATGTCGAGAAATTTTTTTTCCCCCCAGACTTTAAATTCTAATTGAATGGGAAGTCATATATGCATGTGCATAAATAATCAACAAGGTTCCAATGAGACATACACGCATGCGCAGAAATGTGAGAACAAGCTCGGGAAGAGTAAACTATTAAACTGAGCTAGAAAGCTACCCATTACAAATGAATGGTTTGAGGTGTCGATAAGAATTAGAAATTCTTGAGCCTTGTGTGTGTGCGGGGGGAAATGGGGAGAGTGCTGTATGCTGGATTATCAATTCAAATAAATATTTTCAACATGTCATCATAATGTTTTGAACCCCACACCCCCAAATAAAAATCACAGTACTATGCCACCCACCTCATAAAGTACGTAGATTACTAGTTTAGAATTAAAAAGCTACAGTAGTGATTGATTCTCAGAATATCAAGAATTGTAATGCAGACACAGCACATGTTGAGAAACGGAAAAAAAAAATCAGACTTGAACGTCTAATTGAATGGGAAGTCATACACACATGCGCAGAAATGTGATGCCACGCTCGGGGAGATTCAAGCCAGAAAGCCATCCATTACAAATGAATAGTGTGAGAGAGGTGTACTGTACTGTAGATAAGAAGTTAAAATACTTTAGCCTTGTGTTTGCGGGGGCGAGGGGGAGAGCGCTGTATGCTGGATTATCAATTCAAAGAAATATTTTCAACAGGTCATCATAATGTTTAATGCGCATAAATGTGATACTGTAACACGCCTATGCGTTTCAACAATGCTCCAATGAGACATACACACATGCGCATAAAATAAAAACAATATGAAAAAAAGAGCAAGCCTAGCAAAAGTTTTGATTAATAAATAATACATATAGAAATGGGATAATTTTATATTCGGAAGAAGACGCAACGTTATATTTTTGTAATACTGGCTTCCGCACTGCTCACTCCATTGAAACAGCCCTCACTAAAATAACTGATGACCTCCACGCTGCCAAAGACAGAGGTCATTACACTCTGATCATATTACTCAACCTCTCAGCAGCATTTGACACCGTGGACCACCCTCTTCTCCTTCACATTCTCCATACTCTTGGTATTCGGAACAAAGCTCTATCCTGGATCTCCTCTTACCTCTCCTATCATACTTTCAGTGTCTCTTCTGCCAACACCACCTCCTCCTCTATTGATCTCTCTGTGGGGGTACCTGGGACCTCTTCTCTTTTCTCTGTACACACCCTCTCTAGGTGACCTAATAAAATTTCTTGGGTTTAAATATCACCTTTACGCTGACGACACACAAATTTACTTTTCAACACCCGACCTTACACCTGCTGTACAAACCAAAGTTTCTGAATGTCTCTCTGCTATGTCATCCTGGATGGCCCTCTGTCGCCTTAAACTCAACATGGCAAAAACGGAACGCCTCATAGTTCCTCCCAAATCTGACCCTATTACCTCCTTCCACATTACTGTTGGAAGTATGATCATTAACCCAGTAGCCCATGCACACTGCGTTGGGGTCACACTGGACTCCTCTCTCACATTCTCATCTCACATTCAAAACGTTTCTAAAACCTGTCGCTTTTTCCTCCGCAATATCACTAAGATACACCCGTTCCTCTGTTGCTCGACTGCTAAAACTCTGACTCAAGCCCTCATTCTCTCCTGTCTTGATTACTGTAACCTCCTGCAGTCCGGCCTTCCTGCCTCTCACCTGTCTCCCCTACAATCTATCCTAAACGCTGCTGCCAGAATCGCTCTGCCCTTTGCTAAATCTGTCTCCGCGTCTCACCTCCTGAAATCCCTCTCCTGGCTTCCGATCAAATCCCGCATCTCACACTCAATTCTCCTCCTCACTTTTAAAACTTTATACTCTTCTGCCCCGCCTTACATCTCAGCCCTAATTTCTCTTTATATACCATCCCGACTCTTGCGTTCTTCTCAAGTTTGTCTTTTTTCTACCCCCTTTGTATCTAAAGCCCTTTTCCTGCCTTAAACCTTTTTCACTGACTGCCCTGCACCTCTGGAATGCCCTTCCCCTCAATACCCGACTAGCACCCACTCTATCCACCTTTAAGACCCACCTTAAGACACACTTGCTTAAACAAGCATATGAATAGCAATGTGGTTAATACTGGACACATGATATAAAGCTTAGCCCCCTGCATACACACTTACCAAAAGTCCCTCCTACTGTCTCTGTATGTTCTCCCTACCTACCAATTAGACTGTAAGCTCCTCGGAGCAGGGACCCCTCTTCCTTAATGTTATTTTTATGTCTGAAGCACTTATTCCCATGATCTGTTATTTATATTATCTGTTATTTATTTGATTACCACGTGTATTACTACTGTGAAGCGCTATGTACATTAATGGCGCTATATAAATAAAGACATACAATACAATACTGTACTTCTTTTCCCTAAGGAGCCTCATACTACTGTATACACTATGAACTCAGAACGTTAATTAACCTCTGCTTCAAATACAGTATAAATCTTCAAATTTACCATTACTGAGCACGCACACACAGACTTGCAGAAATCTACGGCTGTACTGTACAGTAGGTTGAATTGCTATTAGACGTTTAAAACAGCTCGCGATCACCCACCTGAGTTTCTAGACGGTATTGCAGTATTGCAGACAACGCTAAAAAAACAAACACTAAAAAAGCGAAAACCGCATTGAAAAAAAAGAAAACAGAGCGCGTCTGGCCATTATTATCAGAGCGGCTCGGCTTTGGCCGCTTTAGAATAAGTGCTGGCCCAGCTGTAGTACAGTTGAAGTCCCAGAATAAAAGAATAGGAGAGTAAGAGGAGAGAAAGAAGAAAAGCCCTATTCAAAGTCAGAGAATAAGGTTGAGGTAGAGACTGTACATGTTGGTTGTCTCTAGATGACTGTCACATGCCGTGAGAGAGGGTTGAAAATTTGGTGTGAGGCATCATACATTTTGTGCAGTACATGTCTAGGACAATATGAATGTGCAGTGACTATGCACTTCCGCTAAAACTGAGAATGCAGTGGCCATCGTGGCTACTGGCAAACCTTGATATCACTTCTGCCCACTCTGAGCATACAACATCCATCTTGTCTAGTGGCAACCTGCCTATAAATAGGCTGACTTCCTTCAGGAATTGCCTGAGCAAGGTTTCCTGTCAGATTCTTGTATGTTCCCTGTCCATCTCTAGATTGATCCTTATTGCTTGCTTCCTACTTTGAAATCTGCCTGGTTCGTGACATCCTTTGCCTGCTGCCTGCATTGACCTCTGCCTTTTTGTTGACTATCCTTTTCTGCCTCCTGTGTTGACCTCTGCCTGTGACCCCCAACTACAATATTCCTCAATAACGATTCTGTCCGTCAGATTTTGTCGGTCAGTCTATAGCCTACCTCTGCCATGCGGCAAATGAAACAGATGGAGCATAGGGTGGCGTTAATATTGACATACCTACTCCTCCACTCTGAAAATTGGAGAATGTACAGTATTGGGAGAAAAAGAGAGAACACAATAGGATATACTATAGCAGCCTTCACTGCAGTCATGTTGTGAGAGCTAGATTTCTGTTACAGAAAAAAGTGGCAAGAGCAAGAGCAGAAGAGGTCATGTACTGTAAGAGCTATGTTAGTCAGAGAGCAGACATTCTATTTCATACAGGAGAAGGGAAGAGAGAAGCAAGGGAGACAATGAATAGGTATTAAATTAGATGGGTTAACACGCTTAGCAGATGTAAATTAGTGAAGTGTTGGTGAGGGCAGATGTCTATATGTTAGGTTCAGGATTAGAAGAAATATCACCAGCAGCAAGAAGGAAGAGTAGAGAGATAAAGGAAGATAGAACAATATTTGTGGGGGTGCTTTTTATTGAGGGGGGGAAGAAGTAGCTGGGATAGAGGTATGTAACTAGTGGTGTGTAACACGTAGCTCACCACAAACGAGGCGCGACGGCGGGGCTGAGGTAGGGAATTAGATAGAACGCCGACCACAACCGCGAGGGTGCGTCTAGAGTGCAGGATTTTCGTGCAGGCCAGATCAGGATAATAGAGGTCAATGAAAACGAGGTATTTGCCGTGTCCAGGAGTGTAGAGTAGCGGATCGTTGGGGTACGTAGCCAGAGTCAGGATTGTAGAGGGTAGAGTAGTCGTAATGCCAAAGCCAGGGTCAGGGGAAAGAGAGATTGTTCCCAATGAGACTCCCCTAGGCCTCATGAGAACCTTGCTTTTCCCGCCTTGTTGGGGCAAGAAAAGGCAAAATGTCCAGGACTCCCACAATATAGACAAAGTCCAGCATCAATGCGACGTTGCTTCTCAGTGCGTGAAAGTGCAGTGACTCCCAATTGCATAGGTTTAGAAGAATCTGGAACTGGAGATTCGAACTGACCCACCTGATTGGGGTTAATCCTGGAAGTACCTGTGCGATGATGTCTCGCAGTCCTTCTCTCCTGAGGCTATGATCTACCTTGATGCAGATCGCAATGAGATCCTCCAAGTCGGTAGGCCGATCATGAGTCTCAAGTTCATCTTTCAAAGTCTCAGACAATCCCTGCCAGAAGGCAGCAGACAATGATTCTCCGTTCCAATATGTCTCAACGGCAATAGTCCTAAATTTGAGTGCATTATGAGCAACAGAGTGGTTACCCAGAGAAATAAAGAATAAAGCAGAAGCTGCAGATACCTTTCGACCTGGTGTATCGAACACCCTGCGGAACTCCTTGTAAAAGCTCCAATGCTTTGGGTGAGGTCGGATCTTCGCTCCCAGGTGGGAGAAGCCCAGGCAAGAACATCATTAGTGAGGAGAGAGATTATATAAGATACCTTTGAATGGGAAGAAGAAAAGCGGTGAAAGTTCATATCAAACTGAATGAAACATTGGTTAAGGAAACCCCGGCACCCGTGAGGGTTACCCCCATACCGATTGGGTCTGGGAAGTCGGTGTACAGACACAGTGGTAGGCAATAGAGGAGTACTAGGGACGGTAGGTATGGAATCCGTGCGTGGCCTTTGTAAATGGAGGGATAAAGTTCTTAAGTCCTCCCGGAGGGTTCTCAGATTTTGGTCAATGGATTCCCATTTGGCTTCAAGACTTGACAGGGCGTTGGCGTGCGTGCTCAGGACTCTTCCTACCTCAGCGGGGTCGAAGTTTGTTTGGCCGAGCATACTGTAATGTGTAGCTCACCACAAACAAGGCGCAACCGCGGGGCAGAGGTAGGGAATTAGATAGAACGCCGACCACAACTGCGAGGGCGTGTCTAGAGTGCAGGCCGGATCAGGATAATAGAGGTCAACGTAAATGAGGTACTTGCTGTGTCCAGGAGTGTAGAGTAGTGGATCGTTGGGGTACGTAGCCGGAGTCAGGATTGCAGAGGGTAGATTAGTCGCAATGCCAAAGCCAGGGTCAGTGCAGGAGAGAGCAGTGTCATAGTATTCCAAAGCCAGGGTCAGAGTAGGAGAGAGCAGCATAGTCATATTTAAGCCAAGGTCAGGAGAGAGTCACAGGTAGACATCCAGGCAGGGTCAGGCTGTAAGATCAGGCAGATAGATTCCAGGATATGAGGTTCAGCGTCACACTAACAGGAGTTATGCTTGGCAATAACTGGGAGTTCTTGGAGCATATTTAAGGGCCCTCCCACCAATGGAAGGCAACCAAGAAGTGGAGCTGCGGTTCAGGATAGGCTGCATGATCGCGCAAGTGCGTCCTATTGAACAGCCGCATCAGAGCCCTCGCGTCGCACGCACCCCACAAATCACATAGGGGACCCGGTCACGCACCACCATTGCGTGTCACCACACCTGTGCCAGTACGGAGGTGGAGACCAGAAGTGGGACCCACGGGAACAGAGGATGAGAGCGGAGTATAGCCACGCCGTGCAGGTCTGACGTCAGGGCGGGGGTGGGACCGAGGTGCAGAGACTGAAGCCTGACAGGAGCGCCCCCTGTGCCCAGAGAGAGAAAGGGCCAACAGGGTCCGTGCAGTACCCGCGCACCACGCGTGAGTACCACCGCTAGGTTGCTAAGTTTTTTTGTACCACGGAGATCAGAAGGGCAAGTATGGGTTAAGGGGAGAGATGTACCAGAACTGCGAATCCTCACAGAACCCCTCTCCCCCCCCTCTAGGCATCTCCATGAAGGCTTTTCTGGAAACTTCACATGAATATCTTGACCAACCTTGCCACATGAATCTGATGACCAGGAACCCATGATCTCTCGTCAGGGCCGAATCCCTTCCAATGAACGAGGTAATGTAAGGAGCCATGAGAAAATTTGGAATCCAGGATAGATTAAATCTTATATTCGGGCTGTCCCAGTACCAAAATGGAAGTGGTGGGGAGAACAGGAATAGAATGTGAGTTCTGGATCACCAGTTTGAGCAAGGACACGTGAAAAAATGAGGGATTCTCATGGACGGAGGCAACGACATGCGATAAGCTACCGGATTGACTTTTTCAGCAATAGAGACTGGACCGAAGAATCTAGGAGCAAATTTCATAAACGGAACCTTTAGCCTGATATTTTTTGAAGACAGCCAGACCTTATCACCAGGTTTGAATTTAAGAGCAGGTCTTCAATGACGATCAGCCTGACGTTTCTGATGCTCGACAGCATGTTCCTTTGAGTCCTTCTCCATAAGGTTTGAAGTTCCCTGATCCTGTCGTCACCAGCTGAGACCCCTGAGGTAGAAACAGTAAGAGGAAGAGTAGCTGGATGAAATCCGTAATTGATGATAAAAGGAGATTCGGTGGTTGATTCACTACGAAGGTTATTGTGTGTGAATTCCGCCCAAGGAAGAAGCTCCGACCAATTGTCTTGAGAGTCAGACATGAGACACCGAATGAATTGCTCTAAGGACTGATTAGTCCTTTCCGTGTGTCCATTAGTTTGCGGGTGATACTCCGAAGAAAAGTGAAGAGATATGCCCAACTGGAGACAAAACGAGTGCAAAAATGTAGATATAAACTGTGAACCTCTATCAGATACAATCACTGTAGGAACCAAATGTAGCCGGAAGATCTCCTTGATAAATATCTCACCAAGTTTGGAAGAGCTAGGCAGGCCTTTGAGAGGTACGAAATGTGATTGCTTGGAGAACCGATCCACTACTACAAGAATAGTTTGCTTACGAATGGATCTCGAATCAGTTTTCATGTTGACTGCTGTATTCTATTCGGTATTTCCGTGTTTTGACCACTATTCATGCCGCGTTCGCGCAATCCGGCACCGGGCAGCCACACGCGGTTGATCTGTTTAATTTAATGGTTTCTTGTTTCTTTGGATGCAATTCTTCGTGTATCCGACATGTGGCAGAAGTTAATGAATTATAATTTGGGTGCTATTCTTTGCGTATCCGCCAGGTGGCAGAAATTCATGAAATTAATGAATTGTATTAAACTGTTACAGTACTGTACTGTATGTATATGGAAGTTTGCTACTTTGTAAGGGTGCAGGTGTTTAAAACAGATAGCACCCACGTCAATACTGGTACATACTTACAGTGGCCCATTGTGAATTGACCTTAATTTTTCGAAGACGTTATCAAATTAGGTGTTCTTAATAAAAAGCTTTAAATACTCAATGTGTGCCTTTTTTTTCATTCTTTCCCCGCACAATTGCTGAGTGGACATTATGGCTACACCACAAACATAAAAAACCTGACTGTAGTTATGCATTTTTAATATATTCTGCAATTAATGCTGCAGCAGATAAAATGGCGACTGTATCTGAAATATATGAATATTTAATTTTGAACTACGATTTTTATAAGTTTTCACCAGACGTTCAGGGATGGAAGCGTGCGGTAAGAAAAACCATAAGTAACTATCAGTGTTTTTATCGCATTGCCCCTCCTGCCGGAGAGAGTTGCGGGTATTGGGGTGTCATGTCAGAATTTCACAGTATGTTTGATCATGGCAATTTCAAAAGAAGGAACGTCGGTTTTAACCCATACTGCTGCGGCACAGTTTATTCGAGCATTTGCCCGTTCTGTGCCGCAGCAGTAGCCTGGCGCGCGCCCGAGAGTGACGGGCGCACGCCGAAGCAGCGGAAGAGCGCCCTCCGATCGGGGCGCTCTCCCTACCGCTGCCGGGTCCGCCGGGTCCCCCGGAACCCCCTGCCGCTGTCCCGCGATCGCGGGACACCAGGGCTCCCTCGGGGAGCCCCTGGACGCGCGTGCAGGGGGCGCACGCTCCCGATGACGCGTGACCGCGCGTCTATGACGCGCGGCACGCCGAGGGGCGGCCACTAGCAAGCCGGGAGATTTCCCGGCTTGCGGTACCGACCACACTTCAATAAAGTGTGTCGGTAGTGTATAAGAATCGTCAATCCTAATCCAGCAATGTGCCGGCAACAGCACCAGCACCGGCCGGTCTGACCGTCAGTGATAACCTGGTGAACGGCAATCCTTTGTACCTGTCCCCGCCAGAATACCTGGAAAATTTCCACCCTGAGCTTGCATTTACCAGTACCAAAATGATTTCCAGCTTCATCAGCTGTCAACTACAAATGTAACAGGCCAGCTGTCAACTGTCAACTATAATGCAGACTTGAGGAGTCACAGTGAGTCATCACCACCCGTTTGGCAAAGTTTATAATGAAGGTAAATATACAGTACAGTAATGTACTACACTATACTGTACTGTCCATGACAGTATTACTGTAAGTTTGGAGCTGCAGTTCAAGCTGCCATGTGTCAAAACAAAATTATTTTTTAAACAATACTGTATGTACTTTACAGTACTGTATGTGCATCAATACAATACTGTATGCGACTTGAGGGGATGTTTCTCTCTTGAGTGCACTTTGAAGGTGGGGCTGAAGAGTCAGAGCCAATCAGAAGTTTGTTCTCATCCTACAGACACAGATGTAGCATATTGCTTGAACGGCTGCTTTAATTCCTAATGACGCGACTTGATGCATGCGCAATACCGGTAATAATAGCATATTTGTTTGTTTTTCCCCTGAAAAGAAACTTTGACATCAAGCGAAAAAAGACAAAAGAAGGGATTTGGATGTACAGTACCTCCAATATCGCTTTTTTTAAAAGTTGCTGACGCATTGTTTGCCAAGTAGGCAAACATTTAGTGACAGTGCCATTTTTATTGATAAAACAATTGTGTGCATTATAGAAAACCTTATACTGTATAGTATGCTGCAGTTTTAATATTCAAATCTTTTTTTTACATTGTACAGTACTGTCATCATCACAACTTTTCTTATAAACACCAAAAATAAAAATGTATATCTTTTATTCAATACAGTATGTATTATTTATTATTCAATGCTTTCAACTTTTGCAACAGTAAGTACTGTTTTTCTTTTACTGGTATGTGCATTGCATTACAGTATGTGAAGTGCAATGCTTTGTTGAACTGTTCATAAGAATTTCAGGTCTGCAATAGGGGGTCGATCAAAAAATACATTTTATTTTTTAATGCATAATACAGTACAAAAATACAGTAGCTCTTGTCTTTCTCTTTGTTATAGCATTGCAAGATGTGTGGAGATCGGGGAGAGAGAGGGCTGAAGCTCTGAAAATACTGTACAGACATGCAAAACAGAAACAGAAATAAAAACATTTTTTTTTGCACAAACGAATTTCTATACAGTAACTACTCAGAGAGGGTGGGTGAGGGGGGTTTGTGTAAGATACAGACTGGTTTGTACAGTACTGTACATGAACACAGTACTATAATCTTACACATCCCCCTCCTTACTTTTTTCACTGCTGCAGTTCTGAAAATGAAAAGAAACAATTAATGCAGACATTGTTAGTTTGAGTGCCATACAGTGCTTACTGTAAAGTACTTGTATCATACTTAACTGTGCCTGATTAACAGAAATAAACGATTTAACAATATTTCAAAACAATAAAAATAAAACAGAAAATGATTAAACACATTAAACAATAAATTAATGTAAACATTTTTTTTTTGTAAACTTTTGCATTACAGTAGAGTTTGGGAAAAGTTGTTAGCAAGAGGGGTGCCACTCCAAGCACGAGCCCTTGTATGCCTCAACAGGCCATTTATAGTGTCTCTCACAGCTCTCATTACTGTAGGGGTAACACGGAAATAACGCTCCACTTCATTCAAAATGTCTTTCTTAAATTTGCTTGCAGAGCCTTCTTTCATTTATTTCCTTCATAATTTACACTATGGGTCCGACCGCTGTACATCTCAACACTGACGTGGTGTTTTAATATTGACAGGGCAAATTTATGGGCTACACCAGTACATCCAGTCTTGTATTTCTCCCGGGCGTGCTTGGTCAGGTCGGTCAAGATGATGTCCGGCAGCATTCCAATCCTGGGTGCTGGTGTATTTCTGGCAGCGGGTGAGGGTTGGCGGTCTGGGAGGATGCTTGCCTCCTGTCGTTGACTTACTGGGGTTGTCATCTCATCCTCAAAGACATACGGGCACATGTATTTTGCTGACAAATCGGTTGAGCGTGGGGAGCTTGGTGAGGAAAGCGTGAATGTCACATCATGCAGGCCACCCTCCTGCTCCTGCATCAGACATACAGGGGCAGGAACTCGCAGGAAAGAATACAGCCCCACAATCTTCCTTTCCATCTTCTCCACGTTCCTTTCCATCTTCTCCATGTTCCTTTCCATTTTCTCCATGTTACTTTCCATTTTCTCCATGCGCATATCCATACTCAACATTGTCTCCAAAAGAAGATCAACCTTTTGCTCCGTGCTGTAGACATCTGCATAGGTGGGTGATGGAGGAGGTGACCAGGGTGTTGCCAGGAGAGCAGCATCGAGGATGGTTGGTGGAGCAGGTGACCAGGGGGTTGCCAGGAGAGCAGCCTCAATGATGGGTTGTGGAGCAGGTCGGCAGGGGGTTGCCAGGAGAGCAGCAGCGTCGAGGATGAGTTGTGGAGCAGGTGAGCCGGGGTTGCCAGGAGAGCAGCCTCAATGATGGGTTATGGAGCTGGTGAGGGGGGGTGTGCAAGTAGAGGATCGGGACTCCACTTGACCCGATTGCGCGAAGTCATTGCGTGTCACCACACCCGCGCCAGTACGGGGGCGGAGACCAGGGGTGGGAACCGCGGGAATGGAGGAAGAGCGCGGAGCATAGCCACGCCGTGCATGTCTAATGTCAGGGTGGGGGTGGGACCGAAGGGCGGAGACTGAAGCCTGCCAAGGAGACCGCGCACGCGCCGCTCGTCAGGCCCTGAGGAGACAAAGAGCCCCGAGAGACAAAGGGTCGATGGGGTCAGCGCAGTCCATGCACTCCGCACGTGAGTACCACCGCTGAGTTGCATGGTTTTGGGTACCACAAAGATCAGAGGGCAAGTATGGTTTAAAGGGAAAGATGTACCAGAACGGCGAATCCACACATGGTGCAGAATCTAGTCAGATGCAAAGGTGTAGGGAAACAAAGCTAAAGAGGTGTGGGTAGAAAAAGGAGGGGGGAGGTGGTGAGAATAGAAAAATGTGCACAGGAACGAGGAAATAGCAAACAGAAATAGCAATAGGGAGGGCATGTCGGGCTGTAGTGGTTGCAGGAAGAGAAAGATAGGAGAGAGTTCCCAGGTATTGAAGGATATGAGGTGTATGATTTGAAAAACCAGATGTATAAATCAAGCTTGAGAAGGAAATATAGCATATACACAGTAGCTTACAACATTAAAATCTTAAGGTTGTGTATAAATTGCCAGAGCATAAAACAAGGTACATTCTCACAGTTGCTGTGTTGATGGTAAAGTGATGAATCCAGGTCTTTTTTTTTTGTTCATCTCCAATTTAACTCTAATATAAGCTTGTCACGGTAGACCAGGTCTTACCAACACATTAATACCGGGATTCTGGATTGAGCACAACAAGGAGATCAAAATAAATTGTAATTTATTTCCTTTTAAGACAAAAACACAATTTTCACAATTACACTGGATAAAACACTTACTGGGATGGGGAAACTAAATCAAATGTCCACGGAACGAATGACTTAACAACAAAGTCTCTGGACACCCCTGCACGCATGCAAGTGGGTGCGCGATTTGAGCCGTGCGACAGTTCTTGGCTAGGGGTGCAACTTGCCAACCCTATTTTTCCGCCGAACGGAATAATTTCGTAAAGTCTTTACAGGATTCATTCGGGAATTCCAAGCTCAAACAAATTCTTTAAGAGGGGTGCAATTCTTTGTTATGGTGTAGTTAACCCCTCACACTCTGGAACTGCTGACGCTGTACTTGGACGTTTCTTGGTTGATCTTAGATGTAACTGGTGAATCTCACAAGGACTGGGCTGCAGGCATTTTTATAGGGTTAAGGGTCCTATCTTTAACCAACCCAGCCAATCCTCCAGTGGGAACAACTTTCCCCACCTATCCCAGACTTGCCAGTAGCTCACAAAAAGGACAGAAGTCACTTCCCGGTGTGAGGATTCGCCATCCTGGTGTTCGGCAATCGTTTCTTCACCCCAACAAGCCTTCCGTGATGGATACCCAACATGCGCGGTTTCATGGTCCAGTACGCACGCGGACCTTGCACACTCTGTTCAGACCCCGCCCCCATCATTGTCACACAACACGGACGTTCGGCCAGCCACCCTGCTGACGCACGAGTCAGTCCCTGCCCCCTGACCTCCGTGACGCGCGCGTGTCGGCACGCTACTGGTCCCAGGAATCGGCATGGGAGTGATGTGGCCTCCGTGACATTCTCGGGATGGCACGCGAGCAGCTCCACCCTCAACCCTAATTAGGCTGCTTCATAGGGCTCACCTGTGTGCACCAGCAGCCAATCGACTCTCACTTCCTGATTCCACCCTGGCTGGCTATTGGAGGCTTCTCCTATATATACACACACTCAGTCTGCAATCAGCCATTGCTGAGCATAGCCATTGTGACGCGGTGCCTTGCCACATCCTTGTTGCTGGTTCCTGCCTTGCCTTGTATGCTGTTTAACCTCTTGTTGCCTGAACCCTGCTAGCTCCTTGGACTCTGCCTCTCACTACTCCTGATCCCGGCTTGTATGACGATTCTCCAGTCTCCAGTCCTGACCTTGGCTGAGTACTCCAACGATCCGACATTCTCCTGTCCTGAACCTGGCTACGTTCCCCGACTATCTGATACTCTCTAATCCTGAACTGGCTATGAACTACGACGATCCAAAACTCTCCACTCCTGAACTTGGCAATTACCTTATCCATTCTCCAATCTATAACCCTGACCTGGCTTGAACGACTACTCTACATCCAAGGCGCACCCACGTGGCTGTGTGTCGGCGATAACCAATTCCCTACCTCAGCACTGCTGTCGCGCTTCATTTGTGGTGAGCTACGTGTTGTATCCGGTTTGCTCAGAGCATGTGCTAACTTGACACATAAGCTGCTTAGCATACCGGGCCCAACCTCTTACCTGGTGATAGTAAGTCTGGGGTTTGGATACAAAGTCTGAAGTGTCCATACTTTGCACCGGTATCTGATACTTGGAAATAATCTGGCCACCCTAAGACCTCGGGTCTCTGAGGCTTTTCAACTCTGGACTTCTCTAGACATTGGGGCACCAATTTAGCAGGGTGCCCTTTGAAGTACAGAGATGAAAAATCCCTCAGCTCATTCATAACATATTTATATGTTAAAGGATTAATTGCCAGACTGGCAGGAAAGGGTTCCTGCCTTTACATTTAAAACCCCACTGAAACACATGATATTTTTTTTATATAGGTTCTGTATGTGCAACAAATATAAAACCAATATGTATGTTCATGGTGCACTCAACTAGCTGCACTCCAAATATTAGAGTTCTAGCTCTTCCCTTGCGCAAGTTATCCACTTTATTGAATGGGCTCTGTGATGTGGGTTGCGGTTTGACCTATAATCATTCCGGGTTACAAGCCGGCATACAATGTATCCGTGCTTGCTTTGATCGGTAACCACAGACGCATGCCACCAATTCCCCTTAAGACGACCGGATACATTTTAGCTCTCAGGTACTTCAGCTAGACCGCAGACCACTTATTCAATTAACTTTGCTGTTTCGACGTCTGTGTCTAGAAAGTGATACCCATCTTCAATGCAGCCACTTACTCACAGGCACACTTATTCAATTAGCGCTTGGCCCAGCGCTAGAAGCTCCCCCTTGTGTTGCAAATACAGTTTGCACATTTCCCATTCATTTACAACACTGCAGCTAGCTTCTGAGCTGCAAAACAGGGACAATAAAGATACTGTAGTGTAGGGGAAAACAGGGCATTATGGTGACCATACAGTTTAACCCCTTCAGTACCAACAATGTTTAGGGTTAACCAGCCAGGTATAATACCTTTATTATTGGCCTGGTTAACCTCGTCACCGCCACAATAATTCTACAGACAATTCATATGATGGCACTTAAGATGTTGCGCAGCCAATACAGACTCATTTAAATATTCTAACAACATCACATAACAATAAGAAAGGGAAGGGTTGGCACCTGTGCCTTAACCCCTTCATTGCCTTAGCAGACATTGCATGGCCGCTAAGGTAATGAAGCTGCTTACATTTTTAATTTTTATTTATTGTGTGCGTGAGCAGGGGGTCTCCTGAAATGAGCAAAGTTTATTTCAGCCTTGGGGGCCCCTACTTCCTGAGATACAGGCCCCGTTTTAGGGTGCCCGTATCCCTCTAGTCCCGCGGTCACGTGACCCACAATTTTAACATGGCGGGGATACCGGCACCCCATAAGTGTGCCCCATAAGTGTCCCTGGAAGTAGGGGGTCCCCAGACCTGAAATCAATGTGGTTCAGCTCCGGAGACCCCCTGCTACAAAACTGTAATTTTAGAATTTTAATAAAAACCCTGCGATCGCCTGTGAGAGGCGCGCAGTTAGAGTGACTGATTCAGCTCTCTTTCTGCGTGTCTATTACACAAAGGCAGACGCCGGTAGCATTCACACAGCAGGGGTCCCTGCTTTGGGCATCTAATGCGCCGCGGTCATTTCTTTAAACACAGTGAATTTTGTCCCCGTTGTGATCACGGTTTCCCGCATAATTTACCGCGTGAAGTGTTCGAAAAACGGCCGCCCCATCAGTATATGTGTTATTATGTTTGACTTAAGTATGACATTTATTTTAGATCTAATTGTATTTGCTGTACCCTATATGACCCTGAACAAGTATATTAAAGAGTCTTGTCTCTGTTCGGCTCTCAGGAGAGATGATGAGGTTTAAGGTATTGGCTAAAATGAGGGATGTACTGCTCCTCCTCCTCACCCCCCTCCAAAAAAACGCATTTTTTTGAGACCTAATAAAAGAATTCTCCCTGACAGATATTTGGAGGGTGCAACACCAAGGCCAGCGAGATTACACTTTCCATTCTACCCCCCATCAGACCTATTCAAGAATAGATTATTTATTTTCTCCCTAAAATATTCTCCAAGCCTCTTCTCGCTCAGATATTGGCTCAATTACACGATCAGACCATACGCCTATTGACCTTACACTCACTCTCCCCTTTGTCAAAAGTAATTCTTTCCACTGTTGGCTAAAATATTCCATTTTGGACTACCCTGGAGAAAACAAAATTAAACAAAATAGAAAACAAAAATAAACTATCAATGAATGAGTACTTTAATATAAACAAAGACTCGGTCTCGTCTCCTGCAATGCTTTGGGAAACTCACAAGGCAGTGATTAGAGTGGATTTCATCTCCATCGCCTCCTACAGGGAAAAAAAATAATTATATAAATAAATATTTGATAAAATCACAAATTTGGAACAGCTACAAAAAATTAATCCATCAAAAAAAGTTATAAATCCCTCTCTGTAGCCAGAGTAGCACTGAGACAGATCCAACTAGAGGACATGGAGAAAGCTTTGAAATGGATCAACCAACGTTATTATGACAAAGGAAACAAAGCTGATAGACTCCTAGCTAACAAACTCAGGGGGTTGAGAGTCAGGTCACAAATATATGCGATTAAATGGAAACATTGCATTATTATACATACTGTAACAACAGGGAAATTGCCCAAGAATTCACTAAATTCTAAACAAAACTATACAATTTGAACTCTTCGAAGGAGAAATTCCAGTCCTCAAACTCAGAAGCTGCCTCGAAATATTTGGAGAGGTGTAACTTACCCCAGTTAACCAAGACTGAATCTGTCGCTGTGAATTGGAAGATCACCCAGGTAGAGCTATCAGATTAAGCTAAATCTTTAAAAGCAGCTAAGGCCCCCGGACCCGATGGGTTCAATAATGTATATTATAATAAAATTCATGAAAATCTTTCCCCATATTTGCAGGAGATGTTCAATTCATTTCTGGAGAGGAACCAATCCAAACCAATATGTCCTCTGCAAATCTGGCTATTATACATAGAGAGGGTTGTGACCCCATGCAGTGCGGTAATTACCATCCGATTTCTCTGCTTAACACTGACCTCAAAATATATAGTTAAATTCTGGCAAATAGGCTGAATCCCATTTTGCCAAGATTCATTCAAATTGACCAGGTGGGATTCGTCTCGGGAAGGCAAACCTCGGACAACACCCGAAAAATAATAGATATTGTGGACCATGTGAATCTCACTCTGTTGAGCCTTGACACGGAGAAGGCGTTCGACAGAGTAGATAGGGTGTTCCTGAACAGAACAATGCAGAAATTTGACTTTAATGGACCATTCCTAGGAGTCCGAGTATAATCAGTATTATATCAGAACCCAACGGTATTGGTTAAGCTACCAGGGAACGATCTAGACTCGATTCAAATGGAATAGGGAAGGGTTGCCCATTGTCCCCTCTCCTCTTCACCCTGTTGATTGAACCTCTGGCCTCAAATATTAGAACAAATACAAATATTCAAGTCCTCACAATTGGAAAAATACAGTATAAAATGCATCTCTTTGCAGACAATATTATTTTAATGTTATCTATATATCAAAATTCGGCAAAATTAAACCAAGTATAAAAAGGTTTGAGTTGGGCTCAATGAGATGCACTTGGAATGTTTGGAACAAAACTAAAGACAAATTTAAATTTACATCACCCTCGTCCTATCCTATCCCGCTTTTTACTAGTCCTAATTTCCCCACAGGCTGCGACCCAAAACAATTTGGCAAATTCAAAGTTAAAAATATCAGGCCAATCACAGATTTTCTACTCAAAGGGAAGCTTCTCAATTTCCAAGAGCTTCGGAGTAAATATGACGCGCCAGATAAAAATAATAATAGCATGTTCTTATATAGCGCTGCTAGTTTTACGTAGCGCTTTACAGAGACATTTTGCAGGCAGAGGTCCCTGCCCTGTGGTGTTTCCAATCTATGTTTTTGGTGCCTGAGGCACAGGGAGATAAAGTGATTTGTCCAAGGTCACAAGGAACTGAACCATTTTGCTGCTTCAAACTCAATGCCAGTCAGTGTCTTTACTCACTTAGCCACTCCTTCTCCCTGTTTCAAGATCTCCAAATCAGGCACTTGTTGTATAAAGTCTCTCAGAAAATCGAGTTCCCTGAACTCTCAAATTTTAAGTCATTTTGCTGGAGAGGAACCTAGCAGAAAAACCTGATAATGAGAATATATCTGGGAATGGAATCTTCGGTTATACTCCTGACCATAATACAAATTTGATCTAAATATCTAAATCCAGATATTTATAGAGATGACTGGGAGGACATATGGGAATTTGCAGCAAAAACTTCCATATGCACTACCACTAAAGAAAATATTTATAAGATTTTATTTCATTGATATCTTACGCAAAGTAGGCTGAAACAAATATATCCCGAGATGTATGACTTGTGAGGAGGGGTTGTGGAATAGAAGGGGATATGGTGCACATTTGGTGGGCATGGCCTGCTATTCAGAAATATTGGCTTACCATCCAAACTATTGTAGCCACCTTTCCCTATGCTTAAGGGAACTACACGTGCAACTATGCGTTCTGCTGTACTTGTCTGCACACAGGAGGCCTAAGCCTTCTCTTCTGGGAGCAGGGGGCTTTCTCGTTCAGCAGTGTCTACTATAACAAAAGTTGCAGTCACTTCTATTAAATGCCTCCTCTGCACTAACACTTCACACACATTGAAGATGTAAAAATGTGAAAAATGTATAAAAACAGCCCCAGGGTATTACAGTTAAAGAAGGTGATATTTTAATAGATAAAAACAAAAAAAAGCCTACTGTATGTGTATGTCTTTCAGACAAACATTGTTGTTCCTCAGGATAAATATACAGTAGACACAAACATGGAGTATATACAGTATATATAGTAAGGAGGAACATCTAATCACAAACAGGGAGACATGATTTAATAATGGAATAGTTAATAGTAACTTACAGTATGGGTCTCACAAATTAAAAGACCATAGTCTGAAATATGAAGTAGTATGATATATCCAAATGTATAAAGCATTATTTATAACTATGTGTAACGGGTATTCCCTCTAGTCTGACCCACCCAATCTCACATTGGCCCATGTGGTCTACCCAGCCCCCATTACATGGTCATGTCGGGTGGTGCACCTGTAGGCAACAGGTCTCCTGAGTCTCCCGCATGATGGTGTGTGGGGATATCAACCGGACAGGCAGATGAGGTAGTGGGTGCTAGTCCTACCTATATCATGTGCAGCGCCTCCACCTCATCAGGATCTGTGCTTCTGCAGGGAGATGGTCCTGGTGAGGAACTCCTTCTTGGTGGTGTCATCCACTGTTGTGTAACTTCACACTCACACAGTGGGGGTATCTTTGAATAGGGCATCTTTATTGATGTTATCGATATGATAGACTGCCCCTTGCAGCTGTCAGCTTTAGCCGCACATCTCTCCGTGCTGTCCCTTTGCCAGGTATGCCCTTCCAATTGAAGTGGGATCCCCTCTCCCCGTAGGGAGATCACCCCTGTGCCAGGTCCCTGGACACAGTGTGGCCTTGACAGGCTTGATTTGGAAACCCATGCCACTAGTTACAGCACTAGTGGGCACAAAGCTATCCTGCAATCCCTTTCACAGGAGCCAAAACACCTCAGCAACAACAACCTAACTTTAACAGTGTGTGCCTTATATACCTCAGGGGGCAGGCACATCTCTGATGTCACTAACCAAGGACTCAAAGCATGCAGCTACTCCCATCCATACATAGGGCACCTCACCAAGGTGTGAAGGAAAACCTGCATAACTACTGCTGGCATTCCTGTACTTACCAGGGTTTACTGCCAGCAGAGAAGATGTCTTCAGTCCATTATTATGCATGGCTATATACTCCCCCTGGTGAATCCCCACCGTCCCGGCTGGGACCTAATTTTGGTGTACCTTGCGACAGGAATCACTGCAAAAGAACACAAAAATTAGTAATACAAAACATCATTGGATTACATAATAATGCAACGGTATGACGCTCACTGACCAGCAGGGAGCGCTAGGCTAAACACAGACTCTTTATTCTGGCAACCTAATAGTAGTGTCGAGGGTCTGGCTTTCTCACCTCGCTTCCTGCTGCATCTGTCACGTGACACTGTACTCCCGGGGCAGACCACACTCATTCCTGTACACTACCTTGTGCATGTAAACACTGCGCCCGATAATCCAAACCCTCATTAACTGAGAAACCCTTTGCTCAGCTTGAGCACCCGTAATGGCACCCCCTTTATTGACAATGTAATATTCAATATCTGCCCGGAGCCACCTATCCCTGTGATCCTCGATTTCTCTCATAAGGGGTTCTGGGACGTATGGGTACTCAAGCCCATGAGACCGCTTATATTTGGCCGCAATAGCTCGTTCTGCACGACAGGACCGGGTCAATTTAGCATGGCCAGCCCTCCCCGGTAACACCCATGACAGGGGCTCGTCTGGATCCACTGGGTCCTCTAATCCATCTGGACCTTTTGGTGTGATGAGGCCTCGCCTAATCTTACCCCACCTATCCTGCAGCTCCTTCAGGTAAGCCGCATCGTCAAACTCGCCTTTAGTCCACCAGTGATCCACCACCCCATCTCTTTCTAGAACAAAATGGGTTCGATCAATCCAGGCTACGTATCCTTCATACTAAGGCGCCCACCATCTGGTTTCCCTGAGCTCATCCTGAACTGACTCTAAGGATTCCTCTTCTTCGGGCAAACCCCCAGAAAATACCCCCGAGGTACCCTCAGATGGCACCACAAGCCCCCTGTCCCGCGGCTTGTTCCCAATAGTGACGCTCATAGCGCTGGGACAGTCACTTGACACCGACACTTGTCGTGAAATCCTCCCTCCTCCCTCCGATCCATCATCTGATGTGCCCCAGTCCGTTCCTCGGAAGTGACCCAGGAATCCCCTGACATCCCTAAGCTAGAAGATGACCCAAACATGAAAACGACTGGAGCAGGGACTTTAGCTAAGGCCTTGGGACTAGCTTTGGGGTTGGATGGGGTTTGTGGATAGGGCCGGACAGTTGGTATGTGCAGGGCTATGACCTGCTCCTCAGCATTACCTAGCTCAGCTACGACACAAAGTCTCTCCGCTTCAATGGTACCTGGACTCTTCACTCTCCGGATCGATCGCCCATTCTTCCTCGAGGTAGGCGACCGGCTTCCGCTGCTCGATCATAGAGGCGCGATGATCTCCCACTCGACCCCGCTCGGGTCACCGGAAACGATCTCCGTGCACGCATGTGCCTCGCCGCCATCTTGGGTTGGGTCCCCAATCTTCTTCCACAAGGACATCCGGCAATGCCCTGCTCCTGCGCGATCCCACCTGGGCCTGGCTCCGGTCTTCCTTGATCACCACCCCCGGAGCCTGAGATAAGCACGGCTTTGACTTACTACTCCGTAGTGACGGGGTGGATCGACCTCCATCCGAACCGCTGGTCACCATGCCCGTGGGACTCCACTGCTCGGGCTACCGTGGTACGGGCGACACTCGACTCCGTGTCTCCACACCAAAAGGGATGGCCGCTCGCCGAAGCGTACCGCTGGTATGGTACTCCGGCAACAAATTTAGCACATCCGATAGCCTTGCGCACTCCTCGTCCGAGGACATTAACTTCGCATTAGGTCGAGGCATTCCACTAGGTGATCGGCGGTGAGCCCCTCTCTTGTCACCCTGTTGGTGACTGTGCTTTTCCTTCTTGAGAACCGGCACTGGTCCCTGTTCTTCGGGACCCGTGATCTCTCTCCACAACGCACCAGGAAGCTCCGCCGCCAACATGGGGACATCTTCATTTGTTTCGACAGCTTGCACCGGCACAAATGTCGGCATGGGCCATAGATACTGCAATCCATAATGAGGGCATCGGACAGCAGTGCCCACGGCTCCACCCGGCAGTCTGCACTGCAGGCAGAGACACGCCACAATCTCTACACCCTCTACCCGGAATCAGAAAGCCTCCTGGAGCTGAGTAAGGGTGAGTAGTTATCAGAGGGTTCTGTTCAGCTTGTTCAGATTTGCAGGCCATGTTCACCAGTGGAGGCACTCTCACTAATGACCGGTACTGCTCGCTGGCTCCTCGCAACTGAAGTGCAGGGGCTGGTTTGGCAACCCCTCCTCCAGCTTTCTCCATCCGCATCCGGCAAAACTGTAAACCACTCCCCCTGGTTGAAACTTGGGGGAGGTCTCATAGACTTGTAGGCTGACCCAGCACAGGGGCGGAGTGAGTCATGGTCCATGAGGGCACGGCTCCAGCTTCCGCGCCACACTCCCCAACAGGGTGGGGTTTTCCCGTTGGCGCCACTTCTGGCCAACTTTCTGCAAGTTACAAATTTGCAAGATTCTCTGCAACTGTCCCACGCGGTGTCCCAGGAACGTGGGAACCGCCATCTTGGTTTGCACTGTTTTTGATTCATGGCTGAGGTAGCGTTTGGTTGTTTGTATATCGAATGATAAGCAAGTCCATTACATTCCTCCCATCTAACAATACTGTCGTCCTCGCTGTCCTCGGGGTCACTACCCCAAGGGCCTAAGCAGGACAAACACGGCACAGCCACGGCTTTCACGCCATTCCACAACAGGTTCACAAAAGTCTCTTCTGTAGCTTGTTCTTCATACTCTCACAGGACAGGTGCGTTCTCTTCCTCGGCCATCTTGGACCTCCTGCACCTTGCAGATCCTCCATTCTTGCGGTATCCTCTCGGCCACTAAATACTGGATTCTTGTAAATGGAGCTCCTCTCTGCGGGGCAGCTACCACATCGATACAATAAAAATGCTTTGTGCACCACCTTGTGTACCAAACGTAGATCTGACTCGTGTTGCACTACCTCAGGCTAGGCTCACTCTTTCTGTGTCTACTGTATCTCCTTCCTCCAAGTCTGTACTCCTCTTGGTAAGTGGTCTAAAATAAAGACTAGAGTACTCGGGCTCTTCCCTGCAATACTTTGGCGTCTACCTACTGTTGGCTAGCCTAGCGCGGACCGTTCCAGAATTCCTGCCCTAAATTACCAGTTTATACCTTCAGGCGTCCCCCACCAGCGCTACCTCAAGGTGACTAGAACAGCAATAGCCCCCCTCTCCAGACCCACTAACCCCTTGTAGGATCCCAGGTCGTCTGTGCGGTCTGCTGCTCCAGCAGCTCCCCGACTACCCCTGGCTCCGTCCCACGAAGCACAGAGTGGCAGCAGACACCCTCCCTGTTTCCTAGTGTGCCTAGCAAAAGCCTGTCCTGTTGACAGTTATCTCAGCAGCGCCTCCAAATGTAACGGGTAATTCCCTCTAATTGACCCACCCAATCTCACATTGGCCCGTGTGGTCTAACCAGCCTCCATTACATGGTCGTGTCGGGTGGTGCACCTGTAGGCAACAGGTCTCCTGAGTCTCCAACATGATGGTGTGTGGGGATATCAACTGGACAGGCAGCTGAGGTAGTGGGTGCTAGTCCTACCTATATCATGTGCAGCGCCTCCACCTCATCAGGATCTGTGCTTCCGCAGGGAGATGGTCCTGGTGAGGAACTCCTTCTTGGTGGTGTCATCCACTGTTGAGTAACTTCACACTCACACAGTGGGGGTATCTTTGAATAGGGCATCTTTATTGATGTTATCGATATGATAGACTGCCCCTTGCAGCTGTCAGCTATAGCCGCACATCTCTCCGTGCTGTCCCTTTGCCAGGTACGCCCTTCCAATTGAAGTGGGATCCCCTCTCCCCATAGGGAGATCACCCCTGTGCCAGGTCCCTGGACACAGTGTGGCCTTGACAGGCTTGATTTGGAAACCCGTGCCACTAGTTACAGCACTAGTGGGCACAAAGCTATCCTGCAATCCCTTTCACAGGAGCCAAAACACCTCAGCAACAACAACCTAACTTTAATAGTGTGTGCCTGATATACCTCAGGCCGCAGGCACATCTCTGATGTCACTAACCAGGGACTCAAAGCATGCAGCCACTCCCATCCATACATAGGGCACCTCACCACGGTGTGAGGGAAAACCTCCATAACTACTGCTGGCATTCCTGTACTTACCAGGGGTTACTGCCAGCAGAGAAGATGTCTGCAGTCCATTATTATGCATGGCTCCATATGCATACTGTAATAGTGCATATTAATATCAAAGGAATATAGTGAAAATAATTTCTAATAGAATATATTGTATACAATATATTTTAATATAATTAAGGGATATGAATTCCTTTTTGTTTTACTTTATAATTCTGAGATTGTCTCACTCTTAGTATACTTAAAATTGGGGTTGTCATTATTACAGTGTTTGACTGATTTATATCTTGCTTTGGGTCATGTGAATTTTTTTCACCTTACACCATAACGGTCCATTTTATACAATGTACAACAACTACTGGCTTTAAGTATGGAAATGTATTTCAATTTGCAGGAGTGTGTTTTAGTGCTGTGTTTTCTTTACCCTTCGTCCACCCAGTCTCTAATAGAGCAGAAGAGGGCAGACAGGGCTCTGCCTGAACAAATCTTGTTGAACACACAGTGACATTAGAGAAGTAACCAGAAAAAGTCAAACCCTTCACAAGTATTAGCTTAACTAGTACAGTAAACTAAATGTAAAAAATGATTTAAAATACTTACAAGTATCAGATTTTGGAACCACATGTATCAGATTTAACCCATTAACCCACATATCACTGCTTGTGTTACACTTTAGTCCTATGAGGTATTGCCCCTTTAAAATAAAACAGGATATTGACTTTCGGAAAGCATGATTTTATCATCATATTGCAAAAAAATGACACATTTAGGCATTATTAAAATGCATTTCTAAATGTAGGTTCCTTCAATGATATGAACTGAAAAATGCAATGATGTACACATGAAACAGATAGAAAAGAAAAAACGCAGGACCTTCAACTATATCAGTTGGTCAGTTGCAATGCGCATCCAAATAGCATGTTTGTTTTGTAATTTATCTTGTTGGTCATTACATCTTTTACTGTTCATTACAAGAGATTAATTGCAGTAATATTTAATTTTCTTAGTTCAGCTTGATTGCCTATGTTAGTGACACTAATTTTCTACTGGTGTTGGGAAAATCAATGCCTAGTTCATCACATATATACAATTATGCTTGTTTTATGATAGAATTTACACTATGCTGATTTTTCTGGTGTTTATTGATCAGCTATGCTAATATGTCATTATCATTGTCCATCAAATACATGCTAATTTGTATACTCGGAAAAACTCAATTAGTGTTAAATGCTACAGTACTATTGGAAAACATAAATCTTATCTAAAACTAATAGAGAATGCAATGCCTTCAGAGTTTGTTCATACAGATTAATTCAAAACCTTTTATTACAAAATATTTCAATAATGAAATATAGAAAAAAATTAAATGTTATTGTATATAAATAGATAAATTGATATGATCTTTTAGTGGATATTTTGTGATTTAAGCAACAACATAAAATTATTATTATTAAATTTTATAATACTATGTTTATACATTTATGTGAATGTCATTAAAGTAATTTGTGTCCAAGACAATATTTATTATTCAAAAATAATAGAAAACAATCTATTTTATTTGGATTTACATACCCCTTTGACAATTTCATTAAATATTACTTCATGGACAGGAATTAGCATTATGATTAAGAAAGGTTTCTTCTTAACGTCCAAAATACAGTACAATTGCCTTTTCTTGTTATTATTATTATTATCGTTTATTTCTAAAGTGCCAACATATTCTGCAAATTCGTCTGTGGTTCATCTGTTGATGCAGAATATTAGGCCTCGGTCCCGCTGTGCTCGTTGGTGCGGGCGGCCACACGCGAGTTCCCCACCAGCAGGGGAATCCTGTGGAGCCGGTCCCGGTCCCCCCTGGCGGCACAGCGCACTACACGCTGTGGCGCGTCAGCCGCTATGGGACACAAGAAAATGGTGTTCCCTAGCGTTGACGTGTCACGTGGTGTGGCTGTAAGCCAATGGGGAGGGGAGGCTTCGGGAGGAGGAGAGGCTTCGGGGAGCGGGGAGGAGTGTGGAGTGACAGCAGCGTGAGTGCATGTCTGTGTGTGTGTCTGAGTGCGTGTGTGCCTGTCTGTGTGTGTGTGTGTCTGTGTGTGTGTCTGAGTGCCTGTCTGTGTGTGTGTGTGTGTGTGTGTGTGTGTGTGTGTGTGTCTGAGTGCGTGAGTGCCTGCCGCTGTCTGTCTGTGTGTGTGTATGAGTGCCTGCGTGTGTGTGTATGAGTGCCTGCGTGTGTGTGTACCTGCGTGTTTGTGTTGCTTACCTTCAATCAGCAGCTCCAGCCCGTGGAGGGAGGGAGGGGGGGGAGAGTAGCGGGGGGGAGAGTAGCGGGGGGGAGAGTAGCGGGTCCCTCTGCTTAAGCCACGCCCCCCCCCCTTTCAATCCTCCCACTCCCGCCCACCTCCGGCTCCCGCTCCCTACAGACCGTATATCGCGGTCTGTGTATGTCAGCGCCCCGCCTGTCTGCAGTGCGGGCGCGCTGACTCTGGGAGCGTGGCCTTAGCCTTAGTCAAAGTTTAATACTACCTCACATTAGACATTGAAAAATAATTAACCTATTGAAATTAAAGAGTAAAGAGAACATTTACTAAATTATTCAATTTGGACAGAAAGTCAAAATAGGATGTTGGGAATAATTTTGTGTCCTTATTGAAAATGTGTATTAATTCTTTGAAACCTAGGTCAAAAACAGTTTGTAGGGACTTGAAGATGGCTCTTTTTTGGGATACTGGCGATGGGGTATCTCAGTTTTGGCTTCTCCTGTGAATGCAGTTGCCGATTCTAACATAAAGCATTCATAGTGTTAAACGACATTCAATTAGCAGTGTTTCAGTTTCATCAGCTGGTCAAAAAAGTATGTAACAAATGTATCATAGGTAAATCTAAATGATTCCTTTGTTTGTTTATCAAATCCTATCAGTATTCACTTGCCATTAGCAAGCAAATAAAAATGATGGTGGGCTGAAATAGTTGACTTTTAACTTTCGCATTGGCCTGTTGCGAAGGAATTAATCTAAAAATCTTATAAATTATGTGGTTCACAAGTAGCAAAATGAATCAGAATTTTCAGCGATGACCACGGAAGATGAGAACAGAATTGTTGTTATAGGCATACTGTTTTCCAATGTTCCAGGGTTTATGCGTCAATCAAATTTCTGCAAATAATTAGAGGGAGTAGTGCTAAAGCATTAATGGGTGGGGCTATGTCAAAAGGCACCAACTCCAGTAAATGTTAGAATGATGCTGCCCAGCATACAGACTACCCCAAAAGAGAAGCATTAGCTGTCATGTTTTTTATTTTTTTTCAGAGGGTTTTTGAGCATACCCATTGCTATTATTGCTCATTTTGTTTCTGGTAATAAATCTACCTAAACCTGATAAACACATTAAGGTGGTGTGGGATAATATTGGTAAGGAAGTTGCCTTTGGCCATATGAATGATTAGTTTATGCAAACATCTTGGTATACTACCTGTGTATTACCTTTAGGGGTGCTAAAATATTGATTCTTACTGCACTCATTCCGTTGACTGTAGTATATCAAATCATTATTTGCTAGTTCTGGCTTTAGAGAATGGTTGTGATCTCGCTTCCATCACTTGACAATATTTCTAGAACGCAAAATGTATCTTATGCTGTAATGTTCAATCACAAGTTAGATGAATAAAATCATTCATGGTTTTTTATTTGCAGAATTCTTAACCAAACGCACAATGATTCCGGGGAACTTCCTCAGGTAAAATGTTCACAGCAATTCAAATGTTAACAAGAAAAAACTTAAATGCAATCCTTATACTGGGCTGTCTCCTTTAATTTTGACACCATATGCAAATACAGTTAAGTTATGTATATTCAGTAGGTCATGGTGGTTACATCACACTTGCATTATTCTTCTCCCTTTATCTGGCTTGAATTAGTTATAAAAGGAAAATGGCACATAATTTATATCTATTAAACGTGCTCATACAGTTACTTCAGTTACATTTTCATACTGTACAACGGATATATATACAGGAAGAAGTTACATATTATAATGACACTGTAACGCGAAGCTCAGCACAAACGAGGCGCAACCGCGGGGCTGAGGTAAGGAATTGTATAGAACGCAAACCACAACTGCAAGGGCACGTTTAGAGTGTAGGATAGTCGTGCAGGCCGGATCAGGGTAACAGAAGACAGTGTAAGTGAGGTACTTGCCAGGTCTTGGAGTATAGAGCAGCGGATCGTTGCGGTACGTAGCCAGGGCCAGGGTTGGAGAGCATAGAGTAGTCGTGGAGCCAAGCCAGTGTTAGTGCAGGAGAGAGTAGCGTTGACGTGGTTCCAAAGCCAGGGTCAGTGCAGGAGAGAGTAGAGTAGTCGTCCAAAGCCAAAGTCAGTGCAAGAGAGTATCACAGGGTAGTATCCAGGCAGGTTCAGGCAGTAGGGTACAAGAAGACAGGAACTAGGCAGTGAGTGCAGCGTCACACAAACAGAGGTTATGCTCGGCAATGACTGGGAGCACTGAGAACATATTTATAGGTCCTCCCACCAATGGGAGGCGACCAGGAAGCAGGAAAATGGCACAGGATAGGCTGCTGGACCACACAGGTGTGTCCTATTACACAGCCAATAGACAGTGCATCAGAATGTGCGTGCACACCGTGCCAACCCACGCAACACGTAGGCGACCCTGTTGCCCGCCATCATCATGCGACGCAAGAGCTGTGCCAACATGGGGCAGATACAAGAGGCAGAACCCAAGGGAAAGGAGGCAGAGTGAGGAGCAACACCGCGCCGCATAACCGTGACGTCACGGCGGGGGCGGAGACAGAGTGGGACCCGCGGAGGTAGAGGCGGAACAAGGGGCGCAACCGCGCTGCGTAATGGTGACGTCAGGCTGGGGGCAGGACTAAGGAGAAGGGGCCACAGACCACTGAGGAGACTGTGCACCGCACGCACGCTGCACGCCAAAACAGGAGGGACGAGGGCACGCCTTGTGCCCAGAAACCGAAGGGGACTGCACAGAACCCGCACGCCGCGCGTAAGTACCGCTGCCAGGTTGCCACTCTGAGTGCCATGGTAGACCAATGGGCGGGTGAGGGTTAAAGGTGCAGGAGCAGCACAACGGCAAATCCTCACAATCACACAATATTCAAAGTACTCATTTCAAATTTTCGTTGCATATCATGTTGAAAACACAAGACACATATTTTACACTAAATGTATCACATTCTATTGATGGATACCTGTAGTTTGTCACTCGTACTATCCCAACTATAATGAGTACAAAGAAGGATATACTGTGGGCCAAATAAATAGCACTGTACAAGTAAAAAAGCGTTGTAAACAAAAGTATATTGACTAAACTGTCAAATAATCATAGGAAACATAGCATTAGTGTAGGAGTTAAATTAGCGTAGTACCAAATTAAGAATAAAACTAAAAACATATATACTGTATACACATCAATGTACTTCTGAAAAATTAGAAAAACACTATATTTTTGTTACAATTTCTAAACGTTCCAGAAACCTAATATTAATTGTGTTTTGTGTTTAGTTATATCCATCCTGCACTACTTATATCAACTGTATATATATGTGCAGTGGTCGACAAATCACCCAAAAATCTACTTGCCGAACAAAAATATACTTGCCACCTAGCCCCGCCCCCAGCCTGCCCTTAGCCCCGCCCCCACTTTAAAAAAAGGAGTAAATTCCTACTAAGAATTGAGTGTGTGAGTGTGTGACTAGTCTGGGTTGGTGGGTGAGTGTGTGTCTAGTATTGGTGGGTGAGAATGTGACTAGTCTTGGTGGGTGGGTGATTGTGTGAGTAGGGTGGGTGGGTGAGTGTGTGGCTAATGTGGGTGGGTGTGTGACTAGAGTGGGTGGGTGTGTGACTAGGGTGGGTGGGTAAGTGAGTGTGTGTGACTATTCTGGGTGGGTGAGTGAGTGTGTGGGACTAGTCTGGATGGGTGAGTCTGGGTGACTGACTGACTGACCGGGTGGCTGACCGACTGGGTGGGTGACTTGACAATACACCCAACACTCCAATACATAATAAACAACCCCCCCACCCCAATACATATTAAACAACTCCCTCAATACATACTGCACCGACACACTTTATTCGAGCAAATACCCAGTATGTACCTGGCAGATACATGGAATGCGCCGCTCCTCACCTCTGACAAGCCCCGTTGCGTTTGCCTTCCCAGCCTGGGTTCATGCCTGGCTGACGGGCGGCTGATCTGTTAAATGATAATGATTAGGATTTAATAGGCTGCAATGCTTCGCGTGTCTACCAGATGGCATAAATTCATGAATTGTAATGCAGTATATATATATATATACTGTGCAGTATTGCAGCCAGCGGGAATAAAATGCTTCAATCCCTGCCTGGAAAATAACCCAATGCACTCAGGCAGAAAACAGTCACAAACCTCAATACACCCGGGTATACCCGAATTCGTGGGACTAGCCGAGCTCGAATAAAGTGTGTCGCCAGTGTATTAAACAACCTCCCCTCAATACATATTAAACAACCACCAATACATAATTAATAACTCTCCCAATACATATTAAACAACCCTCCCCCCAAAACATTTAAACAACCCCCCCCCCAATACATATTAAACAAAATGCAGACTTGCCGAAGACACATGGGTGGGGCTGCAGCACCACTACAAGGCTGCGGCGCTCATCGAGACAAAATGCACCTTATAATTACCAACCTTTATATCACTAAGGAAAACAAGTCTAACATTATAAAAGTATAAATACTGTAAATGAAACATGGTTAAATAATAGACTTGGCTTCTGGTTATTTTATAGTCTGATCATAATTTTGCCACAATTGTCTAGTTATGTACATGTAGATCAATCGCCCCTATGTAATATACATTATACGCAGTAACTGCAGCGTGTTTTCTTGGCGTTACATCAGCGCAGGCCCCGGGGACAGCCCAGAGAGGCCTCCCAGCCCCCACACAGAGACCAGGCTGCGGCCGACCCAAGGACACAGCGAGGCCTCCAAGCTCCACACATGAGACAGGGCCGCCCAGGGCCTCACTGCACCCGGAATATGGGAAGAGCATGAGCAGCGGCAGTGATGTCCCACCTCCCCCAGGGCACAGCCATTACCTGGCCTCGGCCCTCCCAAAAGTGGGACCTGCGGATTATGGAGGTGGTGAACCTGCGGATGCTCTGACCCAACATGATGGCTGCGAAGTACAATGTGACCGCAACCTGCGCGTCCTCTGTATTCAAGGATGAGCCTGCTGGCTGCTGCAGACGGACCTGGGGGGGGTTCCTGATTGGGGCTGGGGCTGCGGATGCCCCTGCAGGGGTCTGTGGTGGATGGCCTGATGGGGGGGTGGCAGATGGATCTATGGGGGGGCGGTGGCAGATGGCCCAATAGGGGGAGGCAGTAGATGGCCCTGCAGGGGCCTGTGGCTGCTGGACGGTGGTGGAATGAAAGTGCTGCTGAGAGGAGGGAAAGTGTTGCTGAGAGGCGGGGAGGAGGGAAGGCGCTTCTCAGAGAGCCGGAGGCGGGGTAATCTCCCGCAACAACATGAAGCGCCTCCGGCTTTTTTTTTCTTTCTCCAGCACGAGCGGGGGAAATTAAACAGCAGCACGTGCGCTGCTTGGAAAATCACCAAGGGGCAATTTCGGGTCGCCACCGGCGACCGGGCGACCGGGTTTTTCGAACACTGTATATATATATATATATTGTCATATGAAAAAGAAAGTACGCTCTCTTTGAATTCCATGGTTTTACATATCAGGACTTAATAACAATCATCTGTTCCTTAGCAGGTCTCAAAATTAGGTAAATATAACCTCAGATGAACAACAACACATGACACATTACACTGTGTCATGATTTATTTAACAAAAATCAAGCCAAAATGGAGAAGCCATGTGTGACAAACTAAGTACACCTTATGATTCAATAGCTTGTAGAACCACCTTTAGCAGCAATAGCTTGAAGTAATCGTTTTCTGTATGATTATCAGTCTCTCACATCGTTGTGGAGGAATTATGGCCCACTCTTCTTTACAACGTTGCTTCAGTTCATTGAAGTTTGTGGACATTTGTTTATGTACAGCTCTCTTAAGGTCCAGCCACAGCATTTCAATCGGGTTGAGGGCTGGACTTTGACTGGGCCATTGCAACACCTTGATTCTTTTTCAGCCATTCTGCTGTAGATTTGCTGGTGTGCTTGGGATCATTGCATGACCCAATTTTGGCCAAGCTTTAGCCTGGGATATTACAGTAATCATGTGTGTAAAAAAAAAATCATGGTTTTATGGGGGGGTACAGGTGGCGGGTTGTGTATCGGTGCTTACTAAATATTTTTAAATTTACATTTTACTACTAGTGTAGATGAGCAGGGGGTCTCAGGTCTGTGTACCCCGTCCTTCCCGACATACTGGCCCCGTTATGGAGTGCCGGTATCTCTGCCATGTAAATGTCCTGCGTCGGACATTTCCATGCATAGGAGATACCGTCACCCCATAACGGGGCCTGTACCTCAGTAAGTAGGGGGTCCCCGGACCTGAAACCAATGCGGTTCAGCTCAGGAGACCCCCTGCTACAATACACAGTAATAAAATTTAAATGTAAAAATATTTTTTATCTCCGGCGAGATTTTCGCAGAGAGAGGCGGATCTCTCTGCAGCAGATACAACTCGTCGAGTGAGGCCTTTTCGGAGGGCAGGTCCTATCGCAGCCGGCAACTCACCATGTTTGGAAATGTCACTGGTATTCAGCCATTCTGCATACCGTGAGAGCAACACGGCAAAAAAATGGCGAGTTCAAAAACCTTCCAATAATTTCTATCGAACTTTACTGCATGAGGCCCTTTGATGGAATGATGAGAGAGATACTGGAAGATAAAATCCAGGATAGAGCTTTGTTACAGATACCAAGAGAACAGTATGGAGAATGGGAATTTAGAAGAGGGTTGTTCACAGTATCAAAAGCATTGAAATGGAATAACGTAAGCAGGGTGTAATGACCTTAGTCTTTAGTCTTTTATGCAGGAAGAATGTAAGTCAGTTAACAATCTACTACATTATACAGTATGTGCATACTATTAACCAAAAAGTACAACATAATTATTTATATTCTAATGCACTGTGTAAAAGTACTTTCTGTAGTTTTAAGACATTATGACACATTTGAATTGTTCCACATAATATAATGATTCCCTGACACATACTTAGGGTATGTCGTTGTTAGTATGAAAACATTTTATCAACAAGTTTAATTTATTACTAAAAAAAATCATATACAGTATCTGAGGTCTCCTTAAAAGATGGAATCGTAGGTACTATATATTGAAAAGGCAATGGAAAGATGATCTATGTGCCCTGCTTAGGAACTGTTTTGTTTTGCATTCACACTTCCTCTGGGTATTATTATTCATTCTAGTTGTTTGCAGTTGTAGTGTTATGTGTATGCAGATATACTATTTTGCTCCCTGTAGATTTAGAAAACAGCTTGATGTTTTGCATAACTGTTTCAGTCACATTTAATCATAGTTGCCATCACATTCTCTTGAGCTTAACACAAACTAAATTGCTGTGGTATTGCTTGGTGAACAGTGCAACAGTAGCTAGCAACCTGTCTGTTTTTTTGCCCTTGAAGTTAGTGTCATCCCATGACCTTCACTTAGAGTTTGGTTTATTGGTTGCTACATAATGCAGTATATTTCATTAGGATATTCAATTTCTTATACTGTATATATATATAAAAAAAAAAATATAAATATATATATATAAATTTTTTTTATATATAAGAAATTGAATATCCTAATGAAATATAATGCATATATATATACAGTATATATAAACTTGAATATAGAAGAGAATTGTCCTATCCTATAACTTTTATTAATTTTGAGTGAGAATTATAAATTCTTCTTTCTGAAGATTAATTAGCACAAAGATTAGAAGAATGAATGTTACTTTTTGAAAAAATTGATAACACATTTGCAAAGAGAACGACCCTTGCACATCTCAAATTATATTTTTCTTAAAGCATACAGTACTCTCATGGGAAATATAATAAGTATGTAAACAAAAAGGTGAAACTCAGGCACTTCTATATCAACAAATACTGTTGCGGCCCCTTTTAACCTCCTACATCCGTTTGTCACGGACTTTGCCGCGCATCAGCCGCATTCACCAGACAGCGCTAATGGCGCTTAACATTGAAAGCGCCCGCGGCGCCCAAACCGGTGGAAAACATGCTGCATCTGCCCGCGATTTTAAAAATCGCGGGGAAACGGCCGCAGGAGGTTAAAGGTGGCCGCCACTGTATATCATGGAATATTCAAGTATTAATAATAATAAACGTGAATATAATAATCAGTGACTTTATATAATAAATCATGTGACAAGTGCACAATTAAAAATGTGTGCACAATGTAAAATAATTATAAGTGCTACTCCATGCTCAAACCCACAGGTAGGGACTGTCCTCGGAGGTCCCTGTGGATTCAAGTTTGCTTCAAAAATCCAGGGGAAGCATAGGAGAAATTAATAGAACCGTTAACTCAGAGCCTGACACTTGAGAATACAGATGCAGCTGCCATTATTCGAACATATCACGGATCAATTTTCGTGTGCTCTGCTGTATTCAACGTGGTATTCATGCCACAGTCACACCGCCAGGCACGCCAGGCATGCCAGGCACCCCTGTGTTTACCGCAGTTGTCTGTTTCAATGTAATGGTTTCATATTTCTTTGGGTTCAATTCTTCGCATATCCGCCAGGTGGCAGAAATTAATGAATTGTAATGTGTACTGTACTGTGCTACTGTGTCAATTTGCAGGTGTTTAAAACCCAGATAAAAACCAAGTCTATCACTTGGTGAAGACGTTATCAAATTTAGGCTTTTCATAATAAAAACTTATAAAACTCAATGCTCTGTGCTTTTATCTACCTTCCTAAAGTATCCTTGCACAATTGCTGAGTGTACTGGACTTATCTGGACACCATGTGTACACCGTACAAGTATAAAAATACCTGACTGTAGTTATGTTTTTTTAATATGTTCTGCAATTAATGCTGCAGCAGTGTAACGCTTGCGTGAGCCCACAAACTAGACCAGAACCCGGTACTGAGGTGGGAAGGACAGTGCCATGCACCCACAGCAGCGGGGGCGTGCCTAGAAGGTGGATTGTAGAAGAGAGATGGTTAATCCAATATACTTGCGGGGTCCTGGGTTATAGAGAGCTGCGTAGTTGAAGTTTGTAAGCCAATGGTCTGGAGTAGAGA
Organism: Ascaphus truei; assembly: GCF_040206685.1. NCBI lineage: Eukaryota > Metazoa > Chordata > Amphibia > Anura > Ascaphidae > Ascaphus > Ascaphus truei. The sequence continues at coordinate 236,932,402 of NC_134483.1, forward strand.
AGACAGCATTGTAGAAGTCCATGAGCCTTGGTCGTGGAGAGGAGAGGTAAACGTAGTAGGAGGCAAGCCGGGGTCGGTACACGAAGGGTAAAACTGTAGAGAAACTAGGACAAGGCAAGGCTAGACACAACAGCGGATCCGCACAAGGCTACACTTAGTTACGCTCAGCAATGCATCCAAGTATCAGTATTAAGTTTAAAGCTGCAGTTCAAGCTGCCATGTTTAAAAATTTTTTTTTTTTTTTTAAAAACAATATGTGCATCAATACAATATGCACACAGACAAGTGATTAGCTACAGAAAGCTGCAGATCAGTCCGTTCTCCTGTAATTAATCTATCGCTTTGCTCAGGGTTATTTAATTGAATTCAATTCTTGCACAATTATTAAAAATGTTGTCCTGCAATATGATTGACTGAACAGTTACTACAGTAGATACAATTGGTGGACAGCTAGGGAGAGGGCGGGACTCAAGAGCCATAGCGTATAAGATGTTTGTTCTCATCGTACAGACACACATGTAGGTTATTGCTTTAACTGCTGCTTTAATTCCCAATGACGCGACTTGACGCATGCGCAATACAGGAAATCATAGCATCATTTTTTTTCCAGAAAAGAAACTTTGACATCTAGCGGCAACAGGAAAAAGGAGGAATTACGATGGACCTCTAACATCGCTTTATTAAAACGTTGCTTGCGCATTGTGAATTTTTATTGATTAGGAGAGAATAATTGTGAGCTTAATAGATAACTGTATACAGTTATGTTGCTATGTTTTCATATTTAATACTTTTTTATTAACATTGCATTTGTTTGCATTTTGTAGTATAATTACAATAGACTTGCATGTGTAATTAACTCTGCTAAGCAATCCCAAAATTTAAAATGTATATTTTTTATTCTATATGTATTATTTATTATTCAATACTTTCAACTTTTGCTAGGCTTGCTCTTCTTTTCATACTGTTTTTATTTTATGCGCATGCGTGTATGTCTAATTGGAACCTTGTTGAAACGCATATGCGTGTCATCACATTTAGGCACATGCGTGTATGTCTTTGAACTACAGGTACAGGTATAATCCTGCATACCCGGATGAGTGTGATACTGTAAATCCTTCTTGGGGATTTGTCGCAAATTACTGACTCTGCATTAAATGGGAATTTCAAGTTTAAAAAAAAGAGACATCCTTTTTTTTTCTTGACATTGGCTTAACAATTTTTGCCATTCTTATAATCAAGATAGTGTCGCATTTGATTATTCTTCTCTAGCTTAGTTATTGCATTATTCTTCTTCCCTGCGAGCACCACCCTTTCTCAACTGTTGTGGATTTTTTAATCTACACATACTTCACACTCTCTAATTACGTTCGAGCAAAGTCAACACTCAAAAGTGTACCTGTGTTCATCTCCATTCTTATAATCACTAGCTTTTTATTCTACAGTCATGTACAGTATACTGTACTTTATGAGGTGGGTGGCATACTGTATATTTTATTTGGTGGTGTTCAAATGATTCTCATGAATTTAAAGAAGGAACACTTTTATTCGTATATAATCAAGGAAAATTAATAATACAAAAATACAGTAGGTTGTCTCTTCTTCAACATGTACAATCTTGTCTTTATCTTCTGCATTGCATTCTGTAGTTCTTTTGTCATTGAGAGAGGGGGGATTAGGGCAAATTACTGACTGTCACTCCAGTATTCCCACAGTACAATATATTTGCACATCCCCCCCCTTCCTGTAGTGCTGCAGTTCTGAAAAAAAAATCACCAGGTTAGTGCATTAAGGCAGTGAGTGAATATTGCACTATAACTACTGTGTAACTACTATATATAGTGTAACTCTATAACTACAGTATACTGTATACTGTACAGTATATACTGTAACTCTACACTGTATTCAGTAGAACTATAACTATAATAAGTTATGGATTGGAGCACTGTGTCTTACCTGCCAATATTTGGGGGGGAAATTTCCTGCACTTTATTTTAGCCCAGCTCCAGACATGCACATGCAAAACAGAAATAGAAATAAATGATTATACAAAGCATTAAAAGCATTAAACAAAGAAACAATTTAAAACAATCAACAGTTTTTTTGTGATTAAAAACATTTTTGTATACATTTTGAACTACAGTACAGAAAAATTAAACAGAAAAGTGCCCTTGTATGCCTTAAAAAGCCATTGATGGTGTCTCTCACGGTTCTCATAACATGAGTGTTAACATTAAAATAACTCTGCACTTCTTCCAAAATTGAGTTCCTTAAATTTGCCGACAAAGCCTTCTTAAATTTATTTCCTTCATAATTTACATTGTGGGTCCACTCGCTGTACATCTCAAAACTGACGTGGTGTTTAAAAGAGGAACAGGGCATATTTAGAGGCTAGACCACCACTTCTTATCTTGTATTTCTCCTGGACGTGCTGGGGAAGTTCTCTCAAGATGATTTCTGGGACCGTTACAATCCTGGGTTCAGGAGCGGGTGTGCTTCTGGACGAGGGTGAGGGTAGGTGGTCTAGGAGGATGCTTTCCTCCTGTCATGGCCTTATCAGGGTTGTCATCTCTTGTCATGGACTTACCGGGGTTGTCATCTCCTCCACCAGAAGGGCAAACATGTATTCTGCAGGCGGAGGGGGTGAGCGTGGAGAGTCCTGTTGTGTGCTTGGTGTTGCAAGCATGAAGGTAGAATAAGGTGCCTCCAGGCCACCCTCCTTCTCCTGCGTCGAACATACATGGGCAGGGACTCCAAGCAAAGAATAGATCCCTGCAATGTTCCTCTCTTATCCATACGCCTATCCTTATTGAACATGGTCCCCAAAAGAAGATCAATATTTGCACCGTTTTGACACAACTTAAAACATTCAGCATGCGGGCAAATGAGCTGGATATGGTGCGGGGAGTGCTGTTGACATCTGTGTGGATGGGTTCTGGAGCACATAAGCTGGTGGTTCCCAGCAGAGCAGCATTGTGGAGGTTTGCTGAAGAAGGTGAGCTGGGGTTTCCCAGCAAAGCAGCATTGTAGATGGGTGCTGGAGCAGGTGAGCTGGGGCTTAACAGCAGAGCAACATCATGCATGGGTGCTTGAGCAGGTGAGCTGGGGGATCCCAGCAGAGCATCGTCATGGGTGGGTGCTGGAGCATTTGAGCTGGCGGTCCCCAGCAGAGCATCGGTGGACAAAGGGTCCTCCTCGATGTGTGCCGGGTCAATTTTAGGCATTCAAAGTGTTTGATTTGAGTATATGGCAGCCATTTCCTTTTTCAATGAATAAGGTCCAAGGTTCTTAGCCTTTGGAGTATCCGGAACGTTTCTTTAATCTCCTTTGGCTTTCGCTTTTGCTTTGGCTTGGAAAAAGTTTCCGCCTTTCGCTTTCTCATGGTCAGTATGGCTGAAGAAAGCAGGCTCCTGCATCCGTAGAATTGGGGTAGATCCATGGAAGCAGATGAAAGAATGCATAATGCAGAATCTATACAAGAGAAATTTCAGATAGAGATCAGCGTGTGGGAGGCTATGCAATTTGTGTCACCTTTTATACAATGCCACTATTTGAATTTTTTCACGGGCATGAACACGAGCTCCAGGTGTAAAAAGTGGGCGTACTGTATACTAAACCTGTCAAGCGAGGCCGAGGCCCATTACATTACATTATAAATAGACCATCACTTTTGAAGATTCAATGCACATTGAAAATACATCGAATACACATTGAATACACATTCCTCTGTGCTTGATTTTTTTTTTAAAGCAGCGATGCTGAAGAAAAGGATTTCAAAGGCTCTCAGCATGAGAATACAGGATATGTACAAGAAAGGACACGGAATTTTACAGATCCAACACTGGTTAATTACCTTGGGCCTCGGTTTAGCAAAAAGCACTGTCAGTTATCATGCCCATGATAAGGCAAAAAGTGTAAAGCGGAGTCCCACAGTCACAACAGAGTAAGTATTTTTGTTTTCTTTACTGTATAGTATGTACTGTAATTACACTATTACTGGTAAAATGCATTAGTGTGTTTTACAGTACTTTTTTCCTAGCAATTATTTTAGAGAAAAAATATTGTCCTCTATTACTCTAATAACATCTTGTATGCATGTTTTTAATATTTTATCAATTTGTACATTCTTAAAATCACTTACTTTTAATTTCAACTATATGAGGTGGCATAGTCTCATTTTTTTGGGGGGAGGGTTATACTATTCACCTTTTGTTAGGCTTGGTCTGCTTTGCATACTGCTTATGGAAATATCTCACACACACATGTTATTTACAGTATTTATTGCAGTGAACCTTTATTGTAAAACTGTTCAAATGATGTCTTTGGACTAGAGTGTATTATCCTGCACACTCGGATTGGCAAAATTGCACCTTCCCCCCTCACAAAGTATAGCAGAAGAATATTCAACAGCTTATCGACACCTCCCCCCAGAGCAATACAGAACATTCACACATTCTCATTCTTTTTCAGGCTGCTTTGCATATTGTATTATATTATAAGTTTTATTTATGTAGCACCATTAATGTACATAGCGCTTCACAGTAGTAATACATGTGGTAATCAAATAAATAACAGAGCATGGGAATAAGTGCTTTAGACATAAAAGTAACATTAAGGAAGAGGAGCCCCTGTCCCGAGGAGCTTACAGTCTAATTGGTAGGTAGGGAGAAAGTACAGAGGCAGTAGGAGGGAGTTCTGGTAAGTGCATCTGCAGGGGGCCAAGCTTTATGTATCATGTGTCAGAATATCCACAGTGCTATTCATATGCTTCTTTAAGCAAGTGTGTCTTAAGGTGGGTCTTAAAGGTGGATAGAGAGGGTGCTAGTCGGGTACTGAGGGGAAGGGCATTCCAGAGGTGTGGGGCAGTCAGTGAAAAGGGTTTAAGATGGGAGAGGGCTTTAGATACAAAAGGGGTAGAAAGAAGACATCCTTGAGAAGAACGCAAGAGTCTGGATGGTGCATAACGAGAAATTAGGGCTGAGATGTAAGGAGGGGCAGAAGAGTGTAAAGCTTTAAAAGTGAGGAGAAGAATGGAGTGTGAGATGCAGGATTTGATCGGAAGCCAGGAGAGGGATTTCATGAGGGGAGATGCTGAGACAGATCTAGGAAAGAATAGAGTGATTCTGGCAGCAGCGTTTAGGATAGATTGTAGGGGAGACAGGTGAGAGGCAGGAAGGCCGGACAGCAGGAGTTTACAGTAATCAAGACGGGAGAGAATGAGGGCCTGAGTCAGAGTTTTAGCAGTCGAGCAACAGAGGAAAGGGCATATCTTTGTTATTTTGCGGAGGAAAAAGCGACAGGTTTTAGAAATGTTTTGAATGTGAGGGGCGAATATGAGAGAGGAGTCGAGTGTGACCCCTCGGCAGCGTGCTTGGGCTACTGGGTGAATGATCGTAGTTCCAACAGTAATGTGGAAGGAGGTAGTAGGGCCAGGTTTGGGAGGAAGTATGAGGAGCTCTGTTTTAGCCATGTTGAGTTTAAGGCGGCAGAGGGCCATCCAGGATGATATAGCAGAGAGACATTCAGAAACTTTGGTTTGTACAGCAGGTGTAAGGTCGGGTGTTGAAAAGTATATTTGTGTGTCGTCAGCAAAGAGGTGATAATTAAACCCAAAAGATGTTATTAGGTCACCTAGAGAGAGTGTGTACAGAGAAAAGAGAAGACGTCCAAGGACAGAGCCCTGGGGTACCCCCACAAAGAGATCAATAGAGGAGGAGGTGTTAGCAGAAGAGACACTGAAAGAACAATGGGAGAGGTAGGATGAGATCCAGGATAGAGCTTTGTTCTGAATACCAAGAGTATGGAGAATGTGAAGGAGAAGAGGGTGGTCCACGGTGTCAAATGCTGCAGAGAGGTCGAGTAATATGAGCAGAGTGTAATGACCTCTTTCTTTGGCAGCATGGAGGTCGTCGGTTATTTTAGTGATGGCTGTTTCCGTGGAGTGAGCATTGCGGAAGCCAGATTGTAGAGGGTCTAGGAGAGAATAGGTGTTGAGAAAATGGAGCAAGCAAGAGAATACAAGACGTTCAAGGAGTTTAGAGGCAAAAGGCAGGAGGGAGACAGGTCGATAGTTAGAAAGACAGGTAGGGTCAAGCTTGCTGTTTTTGAGTATTGGTATGACTTTTGCATGTTTGAAGGAGGATGGAAAGGTTCCAGAGCAGAGGAAGGAGTTAAACATGTGTGTGAGCGTAGTGATTATAGTAGGAGCTAGAGGTATTAGGAGATGGGAGGGAATGGGGTCAAGAGGGCAAGTGGTAGAGGGAGAAGAGGCGATCAACAGTGACACATCCTCCTCTGAGACAGTGGAAAAAGAGTCAAGGAAGGCAGGAGGAGAGTTAGGAAGAGGTGTAGGATGGGAGGAAGAAACAGAGGGGATGTTCTGACGTATGGATTCCACCTTTTCCTTAAAATAGTCAGCAAAGTCCTGAGCGGAGATGGAGGAAGGAGAGGCAGCTGAGGGTGGTTTGAGTAGAGTATCAAAGACAGAGAACAGTTGGCGTGGGTTAGACTTGTGCATGTTGATTAGTGAAGAAAAGTAGGCTTGTTTAGCTTGCGAGAGGGCAGAGTTGAAACAGGATAGCATAAATTTGTAGTGAAGGAAGTCTGCGAGAGTATGAGATTTCCTCCAGAGGCGTTCAGATGAACGAGTGGAGGAACACAGCATGCACGTGGGAATTTAGCCAGGGTCTAGGGTTAGAAGGGCGAGGGCGGCAGAGAGAAAGCGGGGAATGTAGATCAAGAGAGGAGGACAAGGGCGAGTTGTAGTTCCAGACCAGGTTGTCATGACAAACTATTGCCTGTTATTCAGGTAATACAAGATTAACGTGTAATTATTTGATTTGACACTTTTGCATTCCACAAGAAAGCAAGCCTACAGATGCAGCCACGAGTATTAGAACACTTGTACCTGGGAAATTCTGGGAGATTCTGGGGCAGTCTCACAGTAAATGTCTCAACATTGCCTCAACATGTATGTGAGATTCTTAATGGCCCATAGGATTAACACAGCAGGGGGTCACGGCAGTCCCATTCAAACTGAATGGGACTGCAGGGACCCCTGCTGTGTTAATCCAATGGGCCATTAAGAATCTCACATAAATGCTGAGGCAATGTTGCAGCAATGTTGAGGCAATGTTGAGGCAATGTTGAGGCAATGTTGAGGCATATACTGTGAGACTGCCCCAGAATTTCCAAGGCAAGAGTTCTAATACTTGTGGCTGCATCTGTATCTCTGAAGCCACGTCCCAAGCACCCAGTGAAGATGCATGTGTGGGATGCGATCTCTAGACCAAGATGCATCATGATCTTTGAGGGTAAATAAGGCCCTATGCACTGTACATCTGTAGTGTATAGTATTTGATACCTTAATGTTACATTTTTCTTTTCTTGTTCCAGGAATCATGGATAAAGTAATTTTCCAAGAAAAAATAATACCCCAGATTTTGGAATACATTATGCATGATTTCCCATCTGGTCACCGTTTCTTCCAGGACAATGACCCTAAACATACCGCCTTCTACCCATATTCTTGCGAGCGGTAACAACTGGGTTAAGACGCCACTGGAGTATGTTCTCCTGTGTACTTTATGGTAAATGTTTCTCAATGTTTTATCTCTTTAACTAATTCACTTTTTTCCCCCTCCTATTCCAGATTACCAGATTTGAATCCCATCGAATTGGTATGGTATGCACTGAAGGATCATATAAGAAAAGTTGTGAAACCGTCCAAAAATGATGAATTAGCAATAGGAATAATGAGTTTCTGGAACGACATACTCACCGTACATAGATGCAATAACTATATTTATGATAGTGCTAGCGTGTTGCTTGTTCTTTTACAGCGTAATGGGCAGGCCACTGGAATGTAGTAAGGTACTGTGGTAAAGTAAGTACAGGTACAGTAAGTATGATACAGGTAAGTATGGCACTCAATATAACCATTTTAACAATGTTATGTCAGCCCTTCCTCTCCATTTTCTACTGTACAGTATATACAGTATTATATACAGTACAGTATGTAGACTGTACAGTACATTTGTATTAGATATGTGTGTGCTGTCTAACCTACAGTAGCATAGTTATAGTTTTATAGCATATAGTTACTGTACAGTATACTGTATACAGTTTAGTATAAAAATACATAACAATACAGAGCTCAAACTAAAATCCTCACATACAGTACTGTACAGTACTGTATATATAAATAAGTGACATGGTGCAGCCTAAAAAAAACGATTAGACAGTACTTACAGTATAGTCCAATTTTGTGAAATACTCAATGCCTTTAATGCACTAATCCTGGTGAAAATGTTTTTTCTTTTCAGAGCTGCAGCACTGCAGGAAGGGGGGGATGTGCAAACATATTGTACTGTGTGAATCCTTGAGTAATAGTCAGTAATTTACCCTAATCCCCCCTCCCTCAATGACAAAAGAATTACAGAATGCAATGAGAAGATAAAGACAAGATTGTACATTTTGAAGAAGAGAAAACATCTGTATTTTTGTATTATTCATGTTTCCTTGATTATCCTATACAAATAAAATCTTTAAATTCATCAGAATCTTTTGAACTCCCGCACCCCCAAATAAAAATGACAATAATATTCAGTACAGTATACATTACAGTAGAATTACAAAGGAAGTGATTGTAAGAATGGCAAAAAATGTTAACGCATCAAAACGATGGTTCTCAAAATCAGTCCTTCAATAAGCCCATGTCTTGAATTGACTTGAAATTGAGACTGGAAATTCACATTGAATGTGGAGTCAGTCATTCTCGCCAAATCCCCAAGAAGGGCTTATCTTAGTTAAACAAAGCCTGGAACATAATGAATGGCTCTGGGGGAGGTGTCGATAAGCAGTTCAATTCCCTTCGGTTTGTTAGGCTTTGTGTGTGTGTGTGGGGGGGTGGGGAGGTGCTAAACTACTACAGTATACGGTTTTGCTTTTCCAGTCTTGGTGTGTACTGTATGTAGGATTATTTGTTCAAAGAAATCTTTTGAACAGTTCATGTTTGAACCCTCCCCACCCCCAAATAAAAATTACATTATGCCATCCACCTCAAAAAGTACAGTATACATTGCTGTAGAATTAAAAAGCTAGTGATTGATTGTAAGAATGGCAAACATTGTTAAGCCCATGTCAAGAAAAAAAAAAAGCATGTCTCTTTTTTTTCAGACCTGAAATACACATTGAATGGGAAGTAATTCTCGCCAAGCCCCCAAGAAGGGCTTATCACAGGTGTGCATGCGTGTGTCAAACCGGCCACAAGAAGACTCTATAGTACACTGTTAAACAAAGCCTAGAACATAATGAATGGCTCTGGGGGAGGTGTGGATAATCAGCTCACTTCACTTTGGTTTGTTAGGCTTTTTGTGTATGTGTGTGAGGGGGGGGAGTGCTAATACTACTACTACTACAGTATACGGTTTTGCTTTTCCAGTCCGGGTGTGTACTGTATGCAGGATTATTTGTTCAAAGAAATCTTTTGAACAGTTCATGTTTGAACCCTCCCCACCCCCAAATAAAAATTACAGTATGCCACCCACCTAATAAAGTACAGTATACATTACTGTAGAATTAAAAAGCTAGTGATTGATTGTAAGAATGGCAAAAATTGCTAAGCCCATGTAGAGAAAAAAAAAGAAAATAGGATGTCTCTTTTTTTTCAGACTTGAAATTCACATTGAATGAGAAGTCATTCTCGCCAAATCCCCAAGAAGGGCTTATCACACATGCGCATGCATGTGTGAAACAGAAAGGGTAGTCCCGTGGGTTCCAGTGGCAGAGCACAGCCATGCAAAGAGGGGGGGCTGCAAACCAGTTTGTGTAATAAAATTGATTTATTAAGTGGCCATATGGAGTACAGGGTAAGTCTGACGCGTTTCAGGACCTTAGTCCCTTTGTCAAAGAGTGGATTCGGGTCTGCATACTTCCCCATTACATACTGAAGCCCCCGCCCCCAGCGATGACGTCACGGGGCACAGATCTCGCGCGGGTTGCTCAGAGAGACGAACCCATTGGTGGATGCAACAGCCAATGGGGCGTCTGACTGTGAACTCGCCTCCCCTGTGAGCTGTGGCCTGGGAAGCCGTATGTGTCATGGGAGCATAGCATTGTAAACAAAACACAGTGTGGACTATTAAAACAAATACATCCTAAAGCTAGTAAAACTTAAAAACACGAACATAAAACCATAAAGAAGTGGAGAAACTGTCTAGTAGCTAACAGATATTGGCATATGTTTAACCTAGGGAAATAGTGTGATCTATCAGATGGATAAATGGACAGAGCAACATAGTATCAATTAGCAAATTCATATAGTTGAAGAACAAATACCTCAAGGAAATCCAGGTGTCTAGGCAAAAGCCAGTCTTGCCTGTAGCTCAGTATTATCATATATTCAGGGTGAGCTGTATACATCAATGAATGCAAGACATTCTATATTCAGTCATAAAGCAATTACATTGTCCATTATTCTTATATCTGATCTCGTAGTACACCTGAGAGGTATCAGTTAGCACATTGAAGTTTATAGGACATCATCACATTTGAACAATATTCTGAAATCAATCACCTCATATAACAAAATAGATAAATGGACAGACCAACATGATATATGTTGGTAAGTATATATAATGCAAGAATGCTTATTCAAGCTATAGACATAGTTATGAGAGAGAAGTATATCTAATATTGCTGAGTAACGTGTATAAAAATTATCATGCCAATGTGTAGAATCAGACTTCTATAGCATATATCTCATTAAAGAGGCTATAGACATCAATCCATGTCCATTATCAAATATTGAGATATAGATCTATTGCATGTCCAAATGTACATTATAAAAAACAATTTGCATAATTGAACATTCTAGTATACAGAAAACATGTACAATAATATAAGGATGTAATATATTGATACATAAGAGCTTAGCATCACCAAAAATATAAGTGGTTTCCCAGAAGCCCATAAATAAATTGGCATATGAGGGTGCAAAAGAGGTCCCCATAGCCGTGCCTTGTGTTTGTAAATAATAAGTATTATTGAATAAAAAGTAGTTGTGTTGTAACAAGAATATAATTGAGTCAAGAATAAAAGTGCTCTGTGCCAAGTGAATGTTGGAGTGATTTAAATAATAACTTATAGCTTTAATACCTAAAGTGTGATTAATAATGGTGTATAGAGAGGTCACATCAAGTGTGACCCACCGATAAGAATGTGTGAAACAGGCCTCAAGAAAACTCTACAGTACACACTTAAACAAAGCCTGGAACATAATGAATGGCTCTGGGGGAGGTGTCAATAAGCAGTTCAATTCACTTTGGTTTGTTAGGCTTTGTGTGTGGGGGGGGAGAGGGGGGAGGTACTACTACTACTACAGTATACTAAACACACAGATACCCAACAAGCTCTGAGAAACCCCTAAAATTACCACATAATATATGTATATAAGTGTCAAAAGAAGTGTTAGTGGGCGTGGCTAAATTTATACAACATAAAACAAACAAAGATGCCCAAAACTACTTCCAATGTGACAAAAATACACAGTGCAATACCTATATATTCTCTTAAAAAAAGGGTAATTTAGTTTAACCCTTTGGCCAAAGCGTCTTAAACCTGCTGATCTTTTATAGTGATCAATCTCAGCCACACACGTTACATGGGTTTAACCACTAGACCTCTGAGGCAGCGCATACTTGAGCATAGGAGATTGATCACTAAAAAAGATCAGCTACACCCTGTATCTAAACATTTTGATACCTGTCAGAATGGAAGTTTGACTAACTTCAAATGTGTCGCATTGGAATCTGTGAGACCACACTATAGAGGAGGAGATAGAAGTAATTTGCTTCACAGGCATGAAGCTTTTTAGATTTTCACATTAAACACTCTAGTACCTAATGAGTTAAACATTGATTGGAATCTAAAGAGCTTCTTATAGATTAATTTAGTATTAGTGTTTATTATGATATACCTTGAATGTTATTTTTACCACTACTTATTTAACCTTTAAATATATTAATTCAAGAGGATATATTTCTCTTTATTTCTCTTTAATAATATGATAATATTTATATTTAAATTTATTATTAGTTTTTTCATCACTACTTATCCATTATATTGAGCTCCAATCAGTTCAATCTTCGTTATCTCTACCTAGTGTGTTCTACACAGCTTTCAGATTTAGTTATCATTATTTGTTTATATTGTTGCCTTCTTTTTCGTCTTTTTTCTTCTTTTTTCCTTTATATTCTTTTATCTTGCTCAAATTAGCTATATATGCTTATGTTTTGCCTTAATTGATTTCTATATATAGGACATCTTTGCATTCATTGCATTCTTTACGGTGCATTTGTAATGCATAACCAATTATTTATATACTTTAAGATTTATTGCATTATTCATATTGGATTGTATTAAATGATGTATCCGTAGTCATATTATTGTGTCACATGAGGAACTAGGTGAATTTTTCTTACTTTTATTTGTAAGCTCAGACTTTCACTGTGCTAGTTGTTCTATCACTCAGTAAGGACAATATGTATGCAAAACATGAGTTTATTTCATCAATTCTGGTAACTATTGCTGGTATAGTGCGGGTTAATTTCTGCAGATCATGCATGATTATTGTGGGATGTTCTGCCTCTTTTTTCTTTTCTATTCTTTTCTCTCTTTATCTTCTCTGTTCTTTCTGCAAGACGTATTTAATTGATTATTGATATCAGCTGTCTTGTATGACAGGGAGAGTCATAAATACCCAGGACATTCCTTACTACATTACTCCTTGAGAAAGCGCCACAGCAGGCGTGAAACATGTGGGAGAGTAGTTAGTACTGTTTTTTTTTTTTTTTTATGTAGTTCATTAAAGTATACCTTTTTAACCCCTTTTTGCTGGTGAGTGCCTATTTTTGAAGTGAAACTTCCTTAGTGGCACCTTATTCGAACTAGGGCAAATAAGAATTGTGGAGACAGAAATGAAACGGATGTGACGTCAGTGCTGGCAGTTGAGGCCGGGCTGTGTTCTGGCTCAGCCCGACCCCAACACTGACATCACACCCGCTCCAAAAATCAATGCGGCGGCGGCGGCGGCGATAGCCGCCGTCGCCGCTCCTAACGGCTGATGGCCGCCGCACTCCCCACACGGCCGCTGACATATGCGGCGCCGCTACTAATGGCCGCCATTCTCGCTGCCATGCCGCGCATGCGCTGTTGTGTTTTGATGGCTAACCCCTCCCCTCAGCCCCGGCCGCTCCAGCACATGCGCCATTCCCCCCAGATGCATTATTACATCGGCTCCCCGCGGGGCTGGAGGCCGCTGACCCGGCTGCCGGAGGAAGCCAACAATGGCTGCGGGGTCTGCGTGCTGCGCAACTGTGTATCGGGGGCGAGTGAACTTCCGCCATTGCCGCTCCTATGCCGCGCATGCGCAGCAGTGATGGCGGCAGAAGAGGCTGTTGTGCTATGCGTCCTCCACAGCATAATCAGAGGGAAGAGCGCCCTACGCACATTACCGTGCCCTCCTGTAACCCCCTTGTGTGGACCTGGCTGCAGCAGGACACGCAGCTCTACCAGGGGTAGAGAATGGGGACTGCGCCGCGGTCGTGTACCTCTGGGGGGCGGGGGGGGTTGTGACGGGAACACAGGACACAGGACACAGACAGGACACAGAAAGAGACATACACACACACAAACACTGACTGACACACATACACACACACTGACTGACACACATACACTGACTGACACACACACATATATACAAACACACAGACACTAATTGACACACACACACAAGGAATTCACACTCTCAGTCACGTGCACACTCAGTCACGTGCACACTCAGTCACGTGCACACTCAGTCGCACGCACGCACAGTCACACACACGCACACACAGTCACACGCACGCACATTTAGTCACATGCACGCACACTCAGTCACACGCACACTCAGTCACACGCACGCACACTCAGTCTCACGCACACACAGTCTCACGCACACTCAGTCACGCACACACAGTCACAGTCACACTCACAGTCACACGCAGTCACATGCACACTCACAGTCACATGCACACTCATAGTCACACGCACAGTCACATGCACACTCACACGCACAGTCAGTCACACTCACAGTCAGTCACACTCACAGTCAGTCACACTCACAGTCACACGCACACTCACAGTCACACTCACAGTCACACGCACACTCTCAGTCAAACGCACACTCTCAGTCACACGCACACTCTCAGTCACACGCACACTCTCAGTCACACGCACACTCTCAGTCACACGCACACTCTCAGTCACACGCACACTCTCAGTCACACGCACACTCTCAGTCACACGCACACACTCTGTCACACGCACACACTCTGTCACACGCACACACTCTGTCACACGCACACACTCTGTCACACGCACACACTCTGTCACACGCACACTCTCTGTCACACGCACACTCTCTGTCACACGCACACTCTCTGTCACACGCACACTCTCTGTCACACGCACACTCTCTGTCACACGCACACACGAGGAATTCACACTTAGTGCAAATAGCTAATACAGGGGATGTGTGCCTAGCACGCGCGTTATAAGTCAAATTTATTTGCGATTTGTCAATGAAATTGTATTTTGATTTTTAATTAAAACATCACAAACACAAATACAATTTCTGTGACAAAAGTCAAAGAAGTTTCACTTACTATGCGCGTGCACAGCACACACAGCTTTTTTTTTGTATCATGGAGCGGCTGGATTTTTGATTCTTACCTTGTTCTATTGCTGTGTATGAGAATCTGCTTCACCACCGGATGCCTGGAGGAGACGCTTTTGGCAGCGTCAGGGCAGCTGCAGCAAGAAAGGATGACCAAGGCGGCGTATCATCGTGAGTAAAGGGTACTCCACGCTGGGCATAGCCAGGGTAAGGGGGACGATAGTGACTGCACCTCACAATTTGTTGTCCCCCCCTGTGTCCCCTCCTTGTCACCATTATCTATCTGAACACAGAAAACTGCAGCCCCTTAATCCTTTATTTTCCGGTGTCAACTCCTATTATTACTTTACTACTGCCTAAAGGCTTTATTTCCAACCTCCTGGAGCTTTGACACGGTTTTTTCTTTGTTTATGTCAATGTTGTCAACATTGATGTTCAATATGGTGTATTTTCGCCAATTTTGTTTATATTACATAATTGATGCTACTATATAAACAGTTCAGTAGAGCGAAACGTGTTGAGTTTGAGCATCCCAGACACTCGTAGAGACAGATAGACGCGTCATCCAGCCTGAAGTCCTCAACTGGACGTTGCTGAAACCGGAAGTGGCATGTTGGGACCCAGGAAGTCGCCAAGGTGTAGCCTGATACCAGCGAGGCTAACTGGGGGACATCCATAGAGATGCCGGGGAGATGCCGGAGAACCTGAGGTGACCAACTGACACAACTGGAGACCCAGTACCTATATCCACAGCACACCACGGAGCGGAGCCGGTGAGAGTTTCATGACGAGACGCCAAGCATTTTTACACTTATTGGGTTACACGCTTTTAAATCATGCACACCATGTAAGTGCATTTCTTAACTGTTTTACATCTAAAATGCATTTATTACGATCTGCGCAAATGGTCCCTGTTCTCTCTTTCACTGAAGTGCCAACTTCCTGATACTCCTTAGAAAAGACTGCCACGTTTGTGATTTGCCCTTATCATACTGTACTACCACATTGTGTGTAGGAATTACACAGGAGCCAAGATACGAATATTTATTCACTTATTAGAAAAAAATCTGCACGGTAATGTTTTCTCTTTTTCATCATTTGCATTTCTCCTAAGCTCCCCCTGGATTTTTCAAGCAATATAAAAAGTTAAAATTATTTTCACATGTTAACATTGCTAATTTTTAGAAGTGCTGGGCCCGGCATCCCAAATGTCACATACTGTAGAACAATGCTTTTTTATTTATAAATCTAGTCCATATCTGAATACAATAATAATTAAAGGTGAGGCATTTCACTTGTGTGTTTGTTTTGATTCTAAAAAACTTCCAGGTTTCGGTTTTGTAATAAAACACATTTAATTTTAGTTCTGGATTTGCCAAAATTTAATTTGTTACATTTTGGTTTAGGATTTTAACCAAATTATGAAAAAAAAAAAACCCAAATAAGCAGGAACATTTTTAAATAGCAAAATATAGCATGACAATCATAAAAACGATTTGGAAATTAAAATAATATAACTAAAAAAACATAAAATACTTCAAAAGTTACTACAGTATACGTTGAGAAACATTTACAGATGGGTACTAGACCTGGTGGTTTTCTCGGCTTTGTATTGGTTCTAAATAAATATTGGGTTTTAATTCTAAAGATTTCAACAATGTTTGATTTTGTATTTTGTGTTGGGTTGATACGTTCTAATACCGTAGGTTGTGGTTTCACACACCTGGTTTTGCTGATTTCACTGACAAGCAAATTGTAGTTTCCTTAAATGTTTACTTTTTAAATGTGCAGTCCAAGAATAAAATTAAATATTAACTTTTAGTTTTAGTTTTAACTATAACACATATCACTGCGAAATGCTCAAAGAACAAGAAGATTGGTCATCACTTGAGTCTAGGCGCAAAGTTCACCTTTCCTTTCTTGCCTTCAAATACTTTCTTGGTGTTACACCGGTGCTGCCCGCAGACCAGACCCATCCCTTATACTGGTGGGGACGTATATATGCACGCACCCGCAGCAGAAGGAGCTGTGGTGTTTTGGCGTTGCCAGACCAGGTGAAAATAGCTGTAGCAATACTTGCCAGTACCGGTACAAGAAGAAACGTTGTGTAGCCGTTAGCCAAGGTCTGGGAGAGGAGAGATCCGGAAGGTCGAAGTCCAAGCTGAGATCGAGGGGCGTGAGAAGCAGCGAGGTCAAGTGAGAGCCGGGGTCCAGAGCCAGAGAGTGAAGTCCGCCAAGCCGGGTCGTAACCTGAATAATGAAGAGAAGAGAGAGAGAGCCAGCATACAGTAGACATCTGCTAGAAGAAACTATGTCGAGCGATGTGGGAATGGCAAGACAGGCATTAAATAGTGCGGCTGGCGAATAGGAAGAGGGGGCAGACCTGGAGGAGTGAAAAGAAAACTTATCAAATAGTGGCGCTCTAAATAGATCAAAGTGTGCAAAATAGTATAGTGATAATTAAATAATTAAATGGTGATACTTATACAAACACATGTGGAAATGCTGCTATAACCGGGTGTAGGATTGCTCTGTCAGTCCTCGTGGTAAGTAGAAGGGATGGATCATCGGGAAATGCAAAATATGTGGAAACAAAAAATATTGATAGTGCAATATTGTATGTGATAGGATCAAAGTGTAATGACTGGTCTATCTTTAGAATACTCACAAACGTGAGAGAGTTTAAGGCATGTAAGGGTATCTTTGGCTGCTATAGATGCCACCTGGAGGAGTTCATGGAGCTGTCCTGGATAGGCTGCCTTGAGAAAGATGCAGGTGAGCAGCTTTGGGGCATTTTTGCTGCCTGTGTGTGAGTTGGGGGCGTGGCTTCACTGCAGGAGCAGTGAATACATTAACTTGATCCGGCGCGTGCTCCGTAATGAGGGGGAGCACGCGCCCATGATAAGTAACAGCCGCCGGAGCCCTAGCCGCCCGCGGAACAGCGGCCGCCCACCGGGGACGAGGGGGAAGTCCCCCAACCACGGGGACCGGACGGGACCGGGGAGGGGACGTCCCGTAGCAGCGGGCACAACGAGAGGTGAGGGGAGGTCACGCTGTGACCGTCATGACCCCCGAATCCTCACACTTGGCAAGCTACCCATCTATCTGAACAAGCTCCTCACCCCTACAACATGCAGCACTTATCATCCGAGATCTGACTCCAAAAGACTTCTCCTTCTCTTACCATGCACCCCAAAACTGGAACAACCTACCAGAGACTCTCACATCCACCACCAGTTTAAGTTCTTTCAAAACTAAGGCTGTCTCACATTTTAATCTGGTCTGTAACTGTTACATAAGCCTATATAATACATCTTCTCTAACTGTGTATGCAATGTATTGTATACAGTATAATGTATACCCTGTTCATTTATGTAACTGTATTTGTAACCATGTATTATTTGTCATATTAACTATGTCCAGGACACACTTGAAAATGAGAGGTAACTCTCAATATATTACTTATTGGTAAAATATTTTATAAATAAATAAAATGGCGTGTACTAGTGTCAATATATTGCATATAAAAGCATGCTTTATTGTACAAACAGTTTCACAATTATATTTGTTGTAGTTTCCCATTTTATGTACCAGTGTCTTGCATCAGATGTTGTATAGACTTTGCACAAAGGCTATACAAGAT
The DNA here is from genome assembly GCF_040206685.1 of Ascaphus truei. Classification (NCBI taxonomy): domain Eukaryota; kingdom Metazoa; phylum Chordata; class Amphibia; order Anura; family Ascaphidae; genus Ascaphus; species Ascaphus truei. Next base: position 236,950,761 of record NC_134483.1, read on the forward strand.
CTGCAAAGGATTGATACCAGAGGCTGGCGAGGGTCTCTGGGGGGTCACAGGAGTGTCTGGGGGTCCTGGCGTGGTCCCTGTGGGTGCCCAGGTGTCCTCGGTGGTCCCCACAGGTGTCAGAGTTTTCTGTGGGTGGTCCCCATGCCTGTCTGGGGGCCCCTCGGGTGTCATGGTATCCTCAGGTGGTCTTTGTGGGTCTCTGGGTGCCTCTGGGAGGCCCCAGCGGGTTTTTGGGGCCCCATGGGTGTCTGGGGGTCCTTGGGTGGTCCCCATGTGTGTCTGGATGTACTAGTGTGGTTCCCACAGGTGTCGTGGGGCCCTGTGGGTGTCCAGGGGTCCTCAGGGTGTCCCTGTGGGTGTTTGGGGTTCTCGGGTGGTCTTCACGGGTGTCATGGGGTCCCTACGGATCCCCGCCAGCCTCTGGTATCAATCCTGTTCAGAAAACAATGTTGCAGTGCAATACATTCAAATAAATACAACCCCCCCCTAACCCAGCAGCAACATAACAATAAAAAAATCAAATCTAATGGCCCCTAACCACTTAATCACCTTAGCGGTTAGTAACCGCTATAGTAATTAAAGGGATAACCCACCATCTCCCGCTATCCACCTGGGAGGCCTAACGGAGGAGGAGGAGGAGGAGGAGGAGGAGGAGGAGGAGGAGGAGGAGGAGGAGGAGGAGAAGAAGAAGAAGAAGAAGAAGAAGAAGAAGAAGAAGAAGAAGAAGAAGAAGAAGAAGAAGAAGAAGAAACACTTGGATTACAATTAACAGATGAAGATAAATAAGAAAAGAAAGAAGAAGAAAAGAACTTACAGTACCTGAGGACCGTGGCTGTTGAGAATCGAGAGCTTCCTGAGACCCTTGGACTTGGAGGGCGAAGACATCTAATGGTAAGAAAAATAATTGAATGTATGTTATTTCAATTTTGCAGGTTTTTTCATTGTATTTAAAAAAAAAAAATTCCATTGCATATTGATTGTCAAATATGCCCCTTTAGGGCTATACATACATACAGTGACAAGCAATGCAGTTTTTGGGAAATGCTTGCTTTTATTTCTTTTAAATGTATTTTGGTTGTTTGCTTTTATTTATTTCTGGTACTGTATTTCTTTTGTGTTTTGCTTTTTAATAATGGTGTTTATTTGGTGTTTTCTTTTCTTTATTTAATTTTTCTTTGGTGTCTTGATTTTTAATTCTGGTGTTTCTTTGGTATTTGCTTTATTGATTCCTGGTATATTTTTTGTGTTTACTTTTTATTGTTGTTTATTTGGTGATTTTTTTGATTGAATTTGATATTGTCAGTGGTTGTTTATTTTTAGGTTGACCATTGACTGCCATAGTGGTCAATAATGCCCATATTATATGGACATGATGTACCACTGTGCCAATAAATAGTTTTCCTATTATTTGTAATTTTGTTTTTTTCTATGTAATATGTTTTATTTGGACTGTTGTTTTTCCTTCCCCATTTATTGCTACAGTGGCAAAGCATGCCCAATCAATGGGTGGAGTGTGGGGGTAGTGTCCCTGGGTAGGGTGATAAGGCCTTCCAAGTGGGTAGCGGGGGATGGATGGTTAACCCCTTAATGACTATAACAGTTACTAACCGCTAAGGTGATTAAGGGGTTAGGGGCCATTAGATTGTATTTTTGATTGATTGTATTGTTGTTGACAATGGAGGACCAGGACAGTGATGAGGATGAGGACGGCCTTCATCCTGGCAGGCTGGCAGTGGTAAGTGCAAGTTTTATTTACTTTATGCTGCTGGTTTATGTTTTATTTTAAATGGGCAAATGCACTACAGTATTATCCATATTTGGATAATAGTATTTTTAGCCTTTACTGTATTGTATGTGTTAGGGGGGAGGGGGGTTATTGGGGGTAGAGGGGGTGGGTTGTGTATTGATGAGTAGTACAGTAGAGGCAACTCTTATTCGAACAACAACCAGTGGCAATTCCCCCAAAACCCCAGGAAACACCCAGGTACATTCTGAATACATGCCTTAAACTTTCCTTAAACTAGCCCCAGCATTTCTGCATTGATTAATGGCCTATCAGATTAACAGCGGGGGTCCCTGGCAGTCCCATTCAAACTGAATTGGAATGCCAGGGATCCCTGCTGTGTTAATCCTATGGGTCGTTAGTCAATGCAGAAATGCCTTAAACGTGCCTCAAACTATCCCAGAACATACCCATCACATACCCAGCACATACCCAGAATGTAACCCGGCTAGTTTACGGCAAATGTTAGAATAAACGTTGCCTCTACTGTAGATATTGTAATTTTTATTGGTGGTAGATGGATTGGGTGAAGGGGGTACTTGGCCAAGGGTGGGTGTTTGGGCCTACCAGGTGGGTCATGGGGGATGGGGTTAACCCCTTCATTACCATATCAGAAACTACCACTATGGTAATGAAATGGTTGACTCCTCCCGCAACTTTGCTAGTAGGCCTAACCACCCACCCTGGGCCAAGAACCCCCTTCACTTAACCCCTCTGTCCCCAATAAAACTGCTATTGTGCCTTAACCCTTTCATTGCCTTAGTGGCTGGCCTCTAAAGTAATGAAGCAGCTTTAATGTAATTTTAATACTAGTTTATGGGAGCAGGTGGTCTCCTTACCTGAACCGCTTTGATTTCTGCCTCAGGGAACCCCTTCTTCCTGAGTTACAGGCCCTGGTATGTGGTATCGGGTGCCGGTACCACTGCAATTTTTAAATCGTCCGCGTCACCTGACCAGGGGATTTAAATACTGGAGGAGATACCGGCACCCCATACTGTGGCCCTGTATGCAGGGACTTAATCAATGAGGTTCATTTCAGATGACTGAACACACAACAACCCCCAAGACGATTGAACACACAAAAATGTGTCTGTTTCAGATGACCCCCTGATCCCACACACTATTAGTAAAAATTTTATTAAAGCAGATTCATTACCATAGCGGATAGCTGCTACGCTAACAGTTTTTTTTAGTTTATTTGGGTTTTGGTACTAGTGTGCTGGGGCAGGGGATATTCTGAGGTGAACCGCGTTGATTTCAGCCTCGGAACTCCCTACTTTCTGAGATTCAGGCCCCATTATGGGGTGCCTGTATCCCACTACAGCATTTATATCCCCTGGTCACAAAACAAGGGAGATTTAAAAGCACAGGGGATACCGGCACCCCATACCGGGGTCTGTATCTCGGGATGTAGGGGGTCCCCAAGGCTGAAATCAATGCGGTTCAGCTCAGTAGACTCCCTGCTGATGTATACTATTATCAAAATCACTATTTTTACTGCACAATCGCCTGTAAGAGCCGTACATGGAGACACAGCGTCTCCATGCAGGTAACAAAAGGGGTAGACAGCAGTCAAATTGACAATAAACTGAATGCAGGGTACAACAAAAAAACAAAGAGGACCCTAATTCCTCCCAAATAATAACCAAAATACCAAATTGTGGTCCAGCACTTACTGACTGATAGAATACTATAAAATATGGGAATATGCAAAAACTGAAAAAGTTAATAACAGAAGCACAAGACACGATCGCTGTGAGCACCAAATGAGGACATCTGCTTCTCCACACACCTTTTGATGATGTCATCCATTCCTGCCTATTTCTTCTGGGGCTGTGTTAATTCTCATTCAACAACCCCTGGGTGAAGCAGCAAGAGAGAGTGAGAACAGCCATTTCACATTTTGAGGACTTTGACTGTTGAATACATATTTTTTGGGGGTTGACTCAGTCTGTTGGGGACGCAGGGTTCGGGAAGTACCTTTGGACCTGAGGGAATGGGCATGAGGAAGGGGTCTTAACCTCAAAATGTTTACCCCTTATATCCCCCGACCCCCCTTATCCCCCCACCCCCTTATCATCCCCCAACCCCTTATCACCCCCCACTTCCCCATTGTGGTTTTTCCTGTCTTCTCCCCTTCCCTTGTGTTGTTTCCCAACATTGTTTGCATTTAGAGGGTAATTTTTGTACTTGTGTGATTTTCACTTGAATTGTTCCATTTTTTAGATCTTGTGCTTCTATTACACTTTATCATTTTTGGCATATTACCACGTTTTATAGTATTGTATCAGTCACACAATTTTATATTTTGGTCTCCAGGCTGCAATTTTTTCTATCAGTTGCTGCTCGGAAGAATTTATAGCACGATAGCACTGATAAAAAAACCTGGTCGGCCAATAGTGTTTTTTTTATCGGCCTTTAAAAAAATGTTTTTCATTCTTAGTGAATACCATTTTTGCCCTCATGTATAGTGCGCGATAAATCAATGCAAAGTCGTCCGACAATGCACTGATTTTATCACCGCTTTGTGAATGGGCCCCAAGTTTTTTGTGCCTTTAAATACAGCTGATGTTGTTATGCCAGTACTAAAAAGTTTCACTTCTCATTAGCTGAGACAAGATTCATACTTACAATTCAAGTTGTTAATGTTGGGTAGGGTTCAGTTGATTATTGGTTGTCTATTCAGACAAGGTGTCAAAAGTTGGACCTTATCTTTACTGCTACAACTCTCTTATAGATGGCTGCTTAGAGTCAGAGCTCTGCTCAAGTAGGATGGCAGATCAAGCTTAAACACTATAATAGTGCTATAAATACAAACAGACAACACATACTATCCAGCAAACTATCAAGGAGGAAACCAAAACAAAACTAAAAATAATCAATCATAATTGTTTGCAAAGAAAGGAATAAAATAGTGGGTGGCCATGTGGTGAAACTCTGCAAGATCCCACAAACATCAATGATGAGCATTCCTCCTTATCAGAGCCAGAATCAGTCGACTCTACCCCCATGACTACAAGGAAATGAGGAGCCTGTCACGGGAGACCCGATTTTTTAACACCTTTTTATATCGGGATCATTGATTGAGAAAACCAAGGAGGTAAAATAAATTGTAATTTATTTCAGGAAAAGAAATACACACAACGTAACACAATTTACAGGGTTAACACACTTACTGGGAATGGGGCTAATGAATAAATCTATCCTCTAAATAAAATTCACAAAAATGACCTCGGTAGGAGCCCTTTTCCTTGACCGGTAGGTACTCACGAAAGTCCTGGAACTGATTTCGGCATGCAATGCCAGACGCGACCGCTACGTTCTCATAAGCAGGACTTAGAAACTTTTCTGAGTTGAAAATCCGTGAAGCCAGCTAGCGTCTATTCAGTACAAAGAATCTGTGAATTTTCCGCTGTTGGTTTGGCGCTTGTAATCTGTGCTCCTGATTGGCTGCAAGCCCTCTTATGGGTTTCAGGATCTCATTCACCAACCTCTACAGCCTATCAGAGCGTGGGAATTTTCCTGACAGCCAATCACCGATTTGTAAAGCCGGGCGGGCACATTTTCTCAGTCTGTAAAGGGGCATGTGCCAACCTGGCACCTCTGCCTCTTTGCATATTGAGCCCACCTGCTGTCCAGGCTCCACAGACTCTGGGTTTTGGCAAATGGTGGCCAGATAGCCCTGTGTTAGCACAGGATGTGGGTACTCAAGCAGAACTGCAGTACCCCTCGTGTTCTAACCACTTGGAATTCCTGAGGCTTTCAAGTCCTGACTTCTCACAGGCCCATAGGCACCAAGCTTGGTAGCCATCTGTTCTGCTCGGAATTCATGACTTGGAAATCCCACAGTTCATTTACAGTTTCCAGAACATACAGTATACATATTAAATATAATCCTTTAATAAAATACACTGGCGACACACTTTATTCGAGCTCGGCTAGTCCCACGAATTCGGGTATACCCGGGTGTATTGAGGTTTGTGACTGTTTTCTGCCCGAGTGCATTGAGGTATTTTCCAGGCAGGGATTGAAGCATTTTATTCCCGCTGGCTGCAATACTGCACAGTATATATATATATATACTGCATTACAATTCATGAATTTATGCCATCTGGTAGACACGCGAAGCATTGCAGCCTATTAAATCCTAATCATTATCATTTAACAGATCAGCCGCCCGTCAGCCAGGCATGAACCCAGGCTGGGAACGCAAACACAACAGGGCTTGTCAGAGGTGAGGAGCGGCGCATTCCAGGTATCTGCCAGGTACATACTGGGTATTTGCTCGAATAAAGTGTGTCGGTGCAGTATACTGTGGCCTGTCTTATGTGTGGTAAAATATATAAATCCCTGTTCTGGTGTCAGGGATGGAGTGAGTGTATATAGCACCTACGCTCACTAGCCTCATACTTGGCACACTTTAGAAAAATAACTTTTAAAACTTTTACACACACGAACCACTCTCAGCTTTATCACTTAGCTGGAGTGCCCCCCATAACCCTTGTTCTAGGTGCCGGGTTTCTGGGCATGTATCTGGGTACCACCCTTTTTACTAGGGACCCCTCTGTATACTAGGGACCCCGTGGGTGATTGCAGGTATACATTAACCCTTTCATGTCTGGTTACCTTGTCTGGAAGATGCTGCCGCAGGAATCTTGGCAGTGAGTTGTAATAGCGTTTTCAGAGTCAGCGTTTGCCCGGAGCAAATCTCACTCGATTCCTGGATCCAATTCCTTGGGTATCCAATAACTCTGGAACCCAGATACATAGACACAATCTGTAAAGACTTTCTCCGACAAAACCACTCTGACATTTAAAGTCTAGAAATCTCCCGGTTCCAGCATCCCAGGAAAGGCAAAACACACAGAAATCTTTAATGTCGCATAATTTGCACACAGTCACAGTAATGCATTTAGGACATCTGGATCCAAGAGCTGACATTCTAGGACCTTAACACACGGATCAGGGGTAACCAAGTGGGCTGAACCTTTATTAGTGAGCCTGGTTAACCCCTTCACCGTTACAGAGTCTCTTTGTGGAGTTCAAAATTACCCCCCAAAATGATATTGAGAAGGCGGAGCAAGAGCTGCACCAAGATATAATTGTAATGGAGGAAAGAGCAGAGGCACTAGTACCTAAAATGGAGGAGGTAACAGGAGCTAATTCGGCTCTGGAAATGAGAGTGCACAAAGTTGAAAAAGCATTGGAGAATATTCAAGACAAGTAATAAAACCTGAAAAATAGATCCAGATGCAATAACCTTCACATTTTAAAATATTTTAGAGGGTGCAGAATATGCAGATGTCATAGTTCCTCATGAAATTGTTTAGAGACATGTGCTCCCTGACACAGCACAAGATGAGTTTCTAATGGATCACGAACAGTGTGTACAGCTTTTCAGAGGTCTGAACACGGATTTACAAAGGGATTTTCTGGTCTGAATGCCCTTTTATAAAACGAAGGAGAAAATTCTAAATGCAATCAGATTTCTATCTTCACCCCAGAAGAATACAGACATGCTGGTCTTTCCTGGCTGCTCCTTAGTTACCTTAGCAAAGCAGAGAAGCCTTTTTGGGTAAAGCAGAATTCCTAAGATAGCACCATGTTAGTGTAACATAGCCTCCCGCAGTTACTTCTTTTTCTGGGCCTTCCCTCTGTCAGTCCTGTTAGCGAAGGCAGTGGAAAGGTTAATTCTTTTCTTAGGCCTGTGTGTGTATTCCAACCTTGAATAATGTATCAGTATTCAAGGGCAGGCCTAGCAACTCTGAGGATGTCAATCTGAGGGGTGGATATTGGTTGGAATGCCCTCTGGTGTGTGTGGGCCAATCTGTATCCAGCTCTGGCTTGCTATGAGTCAGAGTTAGAGACACTCCCCAAAGATATTCAAATTGGGGCATCCTCTCAAATTGTCAGATAGTTCAGTGAAGAGTTAGGAGTGAAGAGAAGAAGTTAGTAATTCCAGAAACTCTCTCTCTCCCACCCATGCTGGGGTTGGGAGGGAAGGGAAATTATGCTACCTAGTCAGGGATCTGATCTAGAGAGAGATAGAGGTTCAAGAAGAAATGCATACGCTGCTAAAGAGTATGGCAGGCTTTACAATCTCTATCCTGGAGTTGACTGCTAATAAATACAGAAAAGACATGCTGTGTATGAGTTCCTGTCTCTGTGATGAAGGAGTTTCAGTGGGGTTCCATTCCCTGAATATCAACAGGGGATCCTTGCTGGCTGGAGGCACTGCACCAGAGGAAGACCACGGTAACCTGTCCCTCCTGTTTCCTGTCCTGGCTCCCCCCACACCACCGCGGAGCCCTCAGCCCTCCTGTTTACCAGCAGGTTACAGCCCAACCATCTATGCGGTAGCCAGAAAGGAGCGTACCCCCCATTCTCACTTAGGGGGTGGGGGGGTATGGTTAAAGGGTTACATTAGCTACCTGTGGGGATTCTCATTTAGCTTGCTGTTTTCCAGAAATGGTGCTCTGACCATCATCTGCAAAGCAGAGGAAGGGAGACGTATGCTGTCAAAGTGGGGAGTCCTGTCGAATCAGCAGTGAGCATGCTTCCCCTCAACCACAGAGATCCCAAGCAGATCGGGTTTCTTGCTCAATCTGAGGAATTTAAGGGGAGATTTTTGGATAGAGTATACCATCCAGATATTGTTAATAAAGCTTTACAGGAGGTATTGAGTCTTGATAGAAACTTCCTCTTGGATGGGTCTGGCGGACGGGGGAGAGAGTTGGCTCGGCAACAGAGAAATATGGGGAAACACCCCAAAGGGGACAATGATTCACCCCTGTTTATCTAACAATTCAATAAGAAAAGCAACCAAGTTAGATCAATTTTACACAAAATGTTGTAAACTTTTACATATGGATAAGGACCTAAGAGATCATATTGGATCTGTTCCAAGATGTGTATTCCGCAGAGCTAGGATAATATCTTCCTTTGTCTCACCCAGTATGATTAATTAAAGGGAAAATTATGGTCATGGTTTTGTTATAAAAGGATCATTCCAATGAGCGAAATGTAATGTTTGTAAATTCATGAAGCCCTCCAGCGTATTCTTTTCAATTACTCCACACAAACAGTATAGAGTTAATCACTTTATTAACTGTAATTCAATGTTTGTTATATATTTAATAACTTGTGGATGTGAAATGAGATATGTTGGAAGGACCAAAAGGAACCTTAAAACAAGGATCCAGGAACACATGAGATTGATTATAAAGGGTGATTGGTTGCATCAGGTAGCCAAACATTTCTCTGAATGTGAGAAGGGAGGCATTGATCATTTTTCATTTATGGGAATAGAAATAATCCTGAGACAAGAGCGAGGGGGTGATATGGAGAAAATCCTGGACCAAAGGGAGGCAAAGTGGATATTTTTTTTTTGTTTCAAATTTTTTATTGTTTTTTATTGTTTTTGAGAGAATGACAACATATAACAAGTTTTAACATACATCTGTTACAACTTCACAATTTACAAAAAGAGAAATATTAAACATTATATTTCAACATAAATAATACTCTTGTTGTCTTCCTTTCTTATATATCTGTTGAATTCTACAAAACTTTTGTTATTTTTTTTTTAAATTTTAACAACCTATTGAGGAAGCAGCCGCTTCTGGACATCTCTCTCTCATAGAAAATCAAGGATAGTGGAGATAAAAGCAAGAAAGAAGAGGGAGGGGTGGGGGGAGAGGAGACATGAGAGGAGGGGGGGGGGGTTGGCTTATTAACTCCAGTCTTGTATGGCCCCTTTATTTTTTTGTTAATTGTCCGGCCATACTGACCAAACCTTATGGAATTTATCCACCTTTTGACCCAGCTGTGCCGAGAGGAGTTCCATTAATCTTATTTCCCTGACACGTCTCAATACTGTCTGCTTGGAGGGGGTGTTTATTTTTTTCCATGCCACGGCTACCGAGCAGCGAACTGCTGCAAGAACATGGCTTATCATTTTGTTCTGTTGGGGTTGTAGTCCCTCTATTGGTTTAGCCAGCACCAGGACCAACGGGTCCACCTCTATCTCTACCCCCCAGGAGCTCTCGTATCATTGTTTGTATCATGATCCAGAACCCCTGAATTTTTGGGCAATTCCACCAGATATGAGCCATGTCTCCTTTTTGCCCGCATCCTCTCCAACACAAATCTGAGGACCAGGGGAAAATGTGGCTCAGCCTATTTGGGGTTAGGTACCAATGAAACAGTATTTTGTATATAGTTCTGTGCACCCTGCAATTGCATAAATTTAACACTGTAAGTGTTCTGTCTATCGTCCCCTTTTACCCTTAGTATTTTGTATATGTTTTCTTTTATAGTTGTGCAAATTAATGTTTTAGAGGCCGCTTCCCAGATATCCTCCCAGTCGTCTCTGTCTAAGTCTAGGTTTAAGTCTTCTGCCCATTTTAGCATGTAGCTGTGCTTAGATTGTGCCGCAGTTGACGTTAGGCCCAGATATACCTCAGAAATCAGACCTTTGCAATAATAGCCTCTTCTGCATAATCTCTCAAATTTTGTCATAGCAGAAAACACTGTGGGCCTTATTCAGAAAGCCTCGATAAGGCCCTTATCGAGCACTTATCGACCAAAATGGCTACTCGTATTCAGATAGCCTCGATAAGTGCTCGATAACGGCCTGTATCAACGCCAAATTGTATCGCTATCCGAAATTCGCCGACTGAGCAGCGATGAGCCCCTTATCTACCATTTTCGGATGGTTGATAAACTCACGCGATTCAGAGACCCGCGAGTCGGCTGTCACGGCATATCACAGCCCATCGCAGCCCTAAAAGGCGGTATTCTCCACAAATCCAATTCACCACAAAACTTTTGGTGAATTGGTGGGGAGATGGCCTCGATGAGCAGCGATGTGTCGGGACTTAGAAAAAATCAGGCCCCTTTCCTGCCTCGGATTGATGCCGTGGGTCTCCGGAGCTGATAGCCATTAATAGCAGCTCCGAAACCCCTGGCATGCATCCGAGGCAGGAAACATGCATGTACAGCAACTTCATTACCTTAGCGGCTAACCGCTAAGGCAATGAAGGGGTTAAACACCCGTGCCAAGTTTACTGTAAGAAACATACAATACAATACAGTGGCTAGCGGGGTGGGTGAAGGGGGAATTTGGCCTTTAGTGGCTGTTTAGGCCTTGCGGGGGTTTGCGGGGGGAGTTAACCCCTTCATTACCTTAGCGGTTAATACCGCTATTGTAATAAAGTGGTTAACCCAACCGCTACCCACCCGCAAAGTCTAAACACCCATCCTTAGGGCTAATACCCCCTTCACCCACCCGTGAGGCCTAAACACCCACCCCTGACTGACTATACCCATCCTATACCCATTGAGTAGTATAGTGGTACATCATACCCATATAGCACTCAATGGGCACCCTAATGACAATAAATTCATACACAAGACACACAATAATAAAATGTAACTAAACTCCAAAAAATCACACGTCACTTAATACAAACAGTAGCCAGCTAATCCAATCAATACAATCAATAGCAACATCAACAATGAATTAATTAAACCATTAACCAATGTAAACAATTAATTCCGAAACAACTCAAAATGAATAGTAACACTAACCAATGTAAACAATGAATTACTCCAATATTAATGAATTTAAACAGTTAAATAGAAAGAAATTCTAACAATCTCTGAAGTAACCATAAAACACATTAGCTAACATAATATAACATTAAATACAAACGAACACCAATCGCAAACCTTTAATGACATTAAGCATGAAAAAACAATCAATCACATCCACATAATACATGAAATGCCAAAAATCAACACCAATAGCAAGCGAGAAATGCCCCCCAAATATTGTCATAATAATGTATTAATCTGTACTCTAAAGAGGTACCGATTAATATATTATCAGTCAATGTGCCTCCCCCAAAAATATCAATAAACACATCCAAAGATTAAACCTGTAAAAAGAGACATTTACAAACATTGAATATATTACTTACCATTAGAAGCGGTGGCCCTCTGACTCCCGGGGAAACAGGAAGCTCACGTACCTTGAAGGCCTCCAACAGCATCGGACGCCATCCACCATGAAGATCCGGCTCAGGTACCCAAATCTTCTTTTTTCTTTCTTTAATCATCTTCTTCTATCTTCATCTGTAACCATTTCTTGTTCTTCTTTATCTTCTTTCTTCATGGTGTTCGTTTGTATTTAATGTTATATTATGTTAGCTAATGTGTTTTATGGTTATTTCAGAGATTGTTAGAATTTCTTTCTATTTAACTGTTTAAATTCATTAATGTTGGAGTAATTCATTGTTTACATTGGTTAGTGTTACTATTCATTTTGAGTTGGTTTCGGAATTAATTGTTTACATTGGTTAATGGTTTAATTAATTCATTGTTGATGTTGCTATTGATTGTATTGATTGGATTAGCTGGCTACTGTTTGTATTTAGTGACGTGTGATTTTTTGGAGTTTAGTTACATTTTATTATTGTGTGTCTTGTGTATTAATTTATTGTCATTAGGGTGCCCATTGAGTGCTATAGAGGCTTATCATGCCCATATTATTATTATTATATGGGTATGATGTACCACTCAATGGGTATAGGGTGGGTATAGTCAGTCAGAGTGGGTGCTTAGGCCTCCCGGGTTGGTATCGGGTCAGGGTGGGTTAACCCCTTAATGACTATAGCGGTTAGTAACCGCTAAGGTGATTAAGGGGTTAGGGGCCATTAGAATGTATTTATTTTGTATATATGCTTTCTGGCAACGGAGGACAGAGGGACCTGCTGTTGTGGTAAGTATAACTTTATTTATTTATTTTATTTATGTATGCTAATGCAGTGTTTAATAATGGGCAAATAATCTATTATCCATATCTGGATAATAGTTATTTTGCCCATTACTGTACTGTATGGGTTTGGGGGGGGGCGTGTATTGATGTTTTTTTAAATATTTATTTATATACATTTCTTTAATAGTGTAGAGGTGCAGGGGGTCTCCGGAGCTGAACCATGTTGGTTTTATGTCCGGGGACCCCCTGCTTCCCGAGATACAGGCACCTTTATGGGGTGCCGGTATCCCTCTGCATAGAAATGTCCCGCGTCACGTGACCGGGACATTTCCTTGCATAGGAGATACCGGCACCCCATAAAGAGGCCTGTATCTCGGGAAGCAGGGGGTCCCCGGACATAAAACCAACGTGGTTCAGCTCCGGAGACCCCCTGCACCTCTACACTATTAACAAAATATATATTTAAATAAATAATTTTCGGGCGACATTTCAGCTGGGAGAGGTGGCTTTCTCAGAGGAGCTCTCTCTGCAGTAGAAATGAATCACTGGTTTAGGCCTTTTCAGAGGCTCGATGCTCTCGCTGGCAGCAACTTGCCCGTTTTGGGCATTTTGCTATCACTGGTAATCGAGCCTTTCTGAATACCGTGATAGCAAAGCCCCAAAAACAGTCATTTTAAATTCCCTGGCAATTTTTTTTATCAACCCTCTCTGAATAAGGCCCTGTGTCTTTTGAGACTGTTTGTAGGTAATGTCGAATTTGTAGGTAACCAAATACCGGTAAATTTGTAATTTTATGTTTTTTCTCCAACTCTGGGAGTGCAAGAATCTTATCTTTGGATACAAAATCGTCAGCCATTACCAACCTTAGCTCTTTATTTACTAAGTCCCTTTGGGAGGCAGCCTGGGATAAACTCAGGGTTGCTAAATATGGGGGTTATTAGAGTGGGGGAAGATGCCAAATTATATTTCTCCTTATTTCTTGTCCAAATCTTCCATGTACACCTCATTGCTCCCAGTTTTAATTTATCTGCTAGGCTCTCCCTTCCTCCTCCGGTCCAAAGGGTTGCCGGCAGGGATAGGGGTCCTGCATAGGTAGACTCAATCCCCAGCCAACAACTTGTAGTTGGGTCGTTGTTCCACATTATTACTTGTTTTAGTTGGGCCGCCAAATAGTATTTAGTGATATCCGGATCTCCCAGACCCCCGCAATCTTTTGGAGCTAGCAAAATTGTTCTAGCAACCTTTGGTCTTTTGTTTTTCCAGATGAATTGAAAAATTCTATTCTGGATATTTTTAAGTTTTGTTAGTGGAATGTCTATTGGAAGCGTCTGGAAATAATATAGGAGTGTTGCCAGGATATTTATTTTAACTGTGGCTATTCTTCCTAGCCAAGAGATCTGATATTCGTTCCAGCTCTGAAGATCTTTTCTAATCTTTTCAAAGAGAGGGGGATAATTGAGTTGGTATAGGGTCTTAAAAGAACTCGTTATCTGTATTCCCAGATATTTAATTTTTATTGAGCTCCATTTATAATTAAAGTTTGCCTGTAGCAACTTAACTTCTGATGCTGTTAATGAAAGGTTCAGTGCCTCCGACTTGTCCGTGTTAATTTTATATCCCGAAATTTTACTAAATTGGTCTAATTGGGATTGTAAGTTCGGGAGGGACATCAATGGATTGGACAGGGTTAGGATAATGTCGTCGGCAAACAGGGATATTTTGTAAATTGTCTCTCCAATTTCAATACCTTTGATATTCTTTTCGTCCCTAATTGTCGCTGCCAGGGGTTCTATGGAGAGGGCGAATAGAAGCGGAGATAAGAGGCATCCTTGTCATGTACCATTTTTATGGGGTTTGAGTCTCCTCCTGGGAGTTTCATGACTGCTGTGGGAGTTTTGTATAGGGCTCTGATCCCCTCTAAGTATTGGCCCCTAAATCCGAATTTGATCAAAGTTTGATCTAAAAAGTCCCACCGTATCCTGTCAAATGCTTTCTCTGCATCTAGACTCAACAGGATAGCCTTCGTATTTGAGAGGTGTACGTGGTCTATAAGGTTGATAATTTTTCTGGTATTATCAGAGGCCTGTCTTCCCGAGACAAACCTGACTTGATCTATATGAATTAGACTGGGCAATATTGGGTTGAGACGGTTTGCCAAGATTTTGCTAAAAAGTTTTAGATCCGATTAAGGAGGGCTATGGGGCGATAGTTACCGCATTGTAATGGGTCTCTCCCTTCCTATGATTGCTAGATTTGCTTTAGACATTGTTGTCAGAATATCTGCTCCCCCTAGGAACGAATTAAACATATCCAGCATATATGGGCTAGTACCTTCTTAAATTTTTTGTAGTACTGGTTTGAAAATCCATCCGGGCCCGGCGTTTTACTAACTTTTAATTGAGCAATGGCTTCTAGTAGTTCTTCCTGTGTTATATCCTTGTTCAGTTCTAAATGATTTTCTTCTGTAAGTTCTGGAAGTATACACTTCTCCAAATACTCAGAGATAGCCTCAGATCCAGATGATCTATTCTTTGGAAAGTTTAAATTGTATAATTTAAGGTAGAATTCCGAGAATTCTTTTGCTATTTGCTTCTCGTAGTAAGTTGTTGCTCCTAAACTAGTTTGAATAGCTGAGATTTGCGTTTTGGTTCTCAGTCCTCTAAGTTTGGACGCCAATAGTCGATCGGCTTTGTTACCCTAATCATAATATTTTTGCTTGGTCCACCTTAACGCCCTCTCCACTTCATCTAGTTGTGTCTGCTTCAATTCAGATCTGGTTTTATCTAGTACTTTAAATATTTTTTTTGAGGGCTTATTTTTATGTTTCTGTTCCAAAAGCTGAACTTTTTCAGTTAATTCATTGTATAATTTTTGCTTGGCTTTTTTCTTATATGATGCTATGGAAATAATAGTCCCTTTTGTAGCCTTATGGGCTTCCCATAGCATTGCTGGTGACTCTACGGAGCCCTTATTCAGCGTAAAATATTCTATGAGTTTTTGTTTAATGTCTATTTCCACATCCATTTGGTTCAACAGAGAATCGTTTAGTTTACAATTATATTGATTGCTTTTACTGAAGGGGAGAGAGAGTACTAGTGAGACCGGAGCGTGGTCCGACCATGATATTGACCCTATGTCTGACTGGGAGGATGCCTGGAGAACATCTTTGGTTCCCAGAAAATAATCAATCCTTGAATAGGTCTGGTGCGGGGTGAGAAAAACGTGTTGTCCCTCTGGCCCTGGTGCTGTGCCCTCCAAATATCTATGAGCGAGTATTCTTTTAGGATGTTTCTAAAGTCTTTAGCATTTTTTTCAGTGATGCGTGGGTGTGACGTTCCTTGTGCACTTGTTCTGTGTCTAGTTCTGGGGTGACTATCATATTCATATCTCCTCCTTTCAGTAGTGTGGTTCTTGGCTGGGGGGATATGTTATCACATAAGTCCCTTAAGAATTTCGCTTGCCCGTCACTTGGGGAGTATACATTCACTAAGACTATTTCTACCCCAGTGAGCGAGCCATATAGAATTAAGTATCTGCCTTCTGGGTCTGATACCGCTTTTTTTAGGGTGAATGGTGTGTTATGTTTGAATAATATAGCTACCCCTCGTTTTTGTGTTGTGCAAGACGCATAATATGCTTGGGGGAAGTCTTTTTTGAAGGTGTTTGGGGGAGATGTGGTGTTAAAATGGGTTTCCTGAAGGAATAGTATATCTCCTTTTGTTTTTTTGAGTTCCTGCAGGGCAAGTCTTCTCTTTATTACAAAATGTATCCCCTTTACGTTAAGGGACACTATCTTTAGGGGTGTTTTACTAGCCATTTTTCCTTTTTTAATTGGGTAAGATCTAGGAATCCCTCCACTTTCCCAGGGTGGTGGGGCGACCTACCTTCTTCCTTTGCGTGCATGTCTAGGTGAAGTCCGTGTGTCTTTTTGGCGTCAGTTGTTGTGAGTCTTCTGATCTCTGTGTGTTCTGTGCTGGGGAGGGTTGGCTTGGAGAAGGGCTGATTGGACACCTGGGGAGGGGGAGACAGAGGGCAAAAGAAAGGAAAAAGAAAAGAGAAAGTGGGCGGTAACAACGCCCTAACATAGTAACCACCACCACGCTAAAGATGAGGGGGGCGGGCATATTGCCCTCTGGAGTCTTCTCGATGAGTCGGGTTCTGGAATCCACCAAGGAGGTTCCAGAGCCCCTCCGGAGTATTCAGAGATCAATCGAAACCATACATGGCACTGTAAATCAACGATTTAACACTTTATGTAACCAATTTTCACCTGTGGAGGGTATTAAAGGCTTAACATTGCTTAACCTACTGAACAGTTTCTAGTCTTTCACATAACTCTAGATTTGACATAGCTATCCTAGTCTTTTCCACCGGGAATCTTTTCCAAATTCTCTTCATAGATAGCTTTAATATTTATGGGTAACTTAACCTGAGACACAGTGTTATGAAATAAACCAATACGATTATAGCAAGGGTTAACATATTTTGGTATACCCAAGAGTTTGATTGTTCCCGGTCTTTTGCGAGCTCCTAAACATTATTTGCTCTGCTTTCTAGATCTTTCTCTAAAGGGTAGACTCCTTCTTATGAACATTTCTAGATTTCACCACAAGGGGGAGGGGGGTGGGAGGGGAGGAAGGGGGGAGAGGGAAGGGGGAGGGGGGAGGTGGGGGAAAGGGGGAAAGGGGGAGGGGGGAAGGGGTAAGGGGGGAGGGGGCTAGGGGGGGAGGGGGGGAAAGAGGGGGGGAAGAGGGGTGGAGGGGGGGAGAAGGGGGAGGGGGGCTACAACGACCGTCTCTCTGCTTTTCCTCTTTGCATTACACCTCCTGCGTCGGCTGTTCTTCTTTACTCATCACGCGTCGGGTTCTTTTGCGACGCCAGCCGTTGGGATGTCCTTGGTGTTTTTGCCGTTCCTTGTCTGGGCTGCTCTTCCTCTGCTCTCTCAGATGTTGCATCCTCATCTGTATGTTGGAGACCCAGGACCCTTAGGAATCTGGGGCCATCTTCCATGTAGGACACCGCATGCATCTTCCCTCCAGCCTGCGCCATCAATTTGAAGGGGAATCCCCATCTGTATCTCACTTTGTGATCCCTTAATTTTTGTGTAAGGGGCCGCATTTCTCTTCGCCTGTCTACTGTTGTTTTAGATAGGTCACTGTAGATTTTCAGGTGGGTATTACGGAATTGAACCTCACCTTTTTCCCTGCTGGCTGTGAGCTCTTTTTCCTTAGTTGTATAGGAATGGAAGCGTATGATGATGTCTCTGGCCCTCTTAGGGTCTTGTGACTTCGGGCCCAATGTCATGTGTGCTCTATCTAGCTCCATTTGTTCCTGCTGCAGCTCAGGGACCAGGAATGTAAACAGGTTTTTCAGATATGGCTGTAAGTGGGTAGCCTCTATCTCCTCCGGGGTGTATCGCTCGCTGAGTTTCTGACGTCGGTCTCTATTTTCCTGTTCCTCTGCGTTCTCTTTTAGGGAGCGAATTTCGTAGTTTAATCTGTTTATTTCATCCTGTGCTTGGGAATAGGAATGTTCTGTTTCCTCCACTTTTTTTTGTATAGTGTAAGTTCTCTCTGACAGGGCATTCATGTCAGTTCTGAGCGAGTAGATGGCTTTATTAAGATCATCCTGGAATCCCTGTCTCATTCTCAGGAACAAAGCCTCTAGGTAATCCCTGGTTACATCTAGCTGGTCTCCTCTGCTCCCCTGCTCAGGCATGCTGTCGGGCATTTTTTTGGGGGGGGTCCGGCCGCCCTCTTGGGTCAAGCCGTCTCTAGCTGGGGCTTTGTGCGTCGGCATGAAAAAGCTTTTTAAACTTGATTGCGCGGATCCCTTCAGCCTTCTGCTCATCCCCTGGGAGTTGCGCCGTGCTTCGGTTAGTTTTTATTGATTTTTTGCCCCGATTGGCACTATTTTTAGGCCGTTAGTTATTTATTTATTTCAGTCCAGATTGCTGTGGGTGTGTAGGGATATGTGACCCTGGGGCTCTGGCAGTAGGGCTAGGGACTTTTAACAGGCAGGGTTTCCGCTCCTCAAGCACTTATGTGGGGTGTTGGTGCCTCTGCTTGCCCTCTCAAAATGTCCACCTCCTCACTGCTAGCCACGTGGCTGGGGTCTATGTCTCCCTTTGTTAGGGGATTAGGGGATATCTTCTCGGCTTTCTCAACTCTCAGCAGGGTGCCAGAGCAGGTAATTACCTTATTTCTGTGCTGGGAGGGAGTGTGACCCGTGTCTAGGGGAAGCCGTCCACGTCCTCCTTCCCGGCCGCGGGAGGCTCCAGCGTGCGCCTCTGCAACACCACAGGGGGGGGTCCATCCCCGCTCGCCTCCGACTCCCCTTCTATTTGCGCTGCATGGAGCACACGGGACCTCGCCGCCTCTCTCCTCCGGTCCCGCAGCTGGGGCCGAGTCGCCCGGGCGGCAGAGGGGGAAGTTTTGCAGCAGGGGGCAGGGGCTCGCAAGAGGCCCCCCCGAGCACCATCACCCGCTCACCGAAGCCTCGAGCGGGTACACCGGAGCCCCGTGAGTCGCTGAGTTAAGTCCTGGTGATTTTATTTCTTTGTTTCTTCCCTTTTTTTCCGTTTTTTTGCTATAATTTTTATGTTTTTTGTTCTATGCAGACGGAGGGGCTCGGGAGCTTGTTCCTCAAGCTGCCATACCCCTCGACGTCACCGGAAGTCTGGCCAGTGGATATTTTTATTGAAAACCAAAATTCCAGAGGGCATGAACACCGAATGGAATCTGGGACATTTTTTGATATAGATTCCATGCATGTGTGACCATCTTGGAATAGATATTTAACACTATTGGCCCCTGCTACATTTAAAAAACTAATTTCCCGTAGGGGTCCCTTATATCATTATAATCATAATAATAATCAATATAACTATGATTATTATATAGTCTATGTTTTTTTGATTATGTTGAAACTATCCAGGATGATCACACATGAGGTAATTTCTACAGTGTAAATGTTTCTTTATATCTCACAACTTTAGTGGATATTTCTATCACATAAATATAGTGTATATTAATATATAAAAAGTACTATAGATATATGGTCCTATTTAATCCACCACTTCAAGATATCATGTGGTGCCATTCCTATACAACAATATTTTCTATATACAAGCATGTATGCCTTTATGCTTCTCCACATTGATACTCTAATTATAACACCTTTCCTGGAGTTATACCTGGATCCTAGGAGAAGCATTTGTTTCTAAATTACATTTGTTAGTATATTATTTTGTTATTAGCTATTAGATATACATTTTGATAGTATATAGGTTGTCCTTATGTTGTTTTTAAACTTATTGTTGAATAAAGTTGTCTAGTTTTTCTATGTTACCTTTACCTCTGCTCACATTGGTTACCCATTAGTGATGACGTGTGGGGGGGTGGGGCCTCTGGCACACGCTGCTGTAATGCTTTGGGGGAACTGAGGGCAATCACGCTTGATGCGCGCACGCGGGGGGGAACGGACGCGTAACGTCATCACGTTGGTCGTGTCGCGGGGGCGCTGCCTGTTCGCGCATGCGCAAGAGAGATGTTGGGGCTGTAGAAGGGCAGCCAAGTACTGGCAATACATCCCTCTCAGTCCTGACGCGTCCCCATGCGTGCGCGACGGGCACACACAGTGACGTGACCATGTTTTTGGCGCCAAAACGGAGCTACAGGTAAGGGGTTTATAAGGGGCAATTGTATTGTATTTGGATACTCCTTGATAAAGTGCTTGGTGCACGAAACATGTAGGAGGGTTTTTGTACCTCCCTCTCTCTTTTATGGACCAATAAAGGTTATTTTTTAGTAGCTTTGACACACTCTTTTTGCTGTGTGCCTTTTTCTACATGGATGTTTACTTGGATCTTCTACAAGCAGCAGAACACTTCACACACCAACTGGATGGAGAGACTCCAATATTGTGAGTAACAGACTTTATTCAATCTGATATACACTTGTGACATATATAGCAGGGCCCATCCCAATGAGGTTCTGTGCAGGGGTTATTTCCTTTGCCCAGTTCCTTCAGGGAATATACTGTAGGTCCCCATTAAGGAAACCATAACACAGGATTAGTGTCATCATTCACTTATTACCCCCTATGGTGTTGTGGATTTATTCTGGATTAATATAAGGTCATACCTAACGGACTTGACATTGCAGCGCAGGTTCTACATTGAGAATTCAAAATAATTCTTTTCTTAGGCCTGTGTGTGTATTCCAGCCTTGAATAATGTATCAGTATTCAAGGGCAGGCCTAGCAACTCTGAGGATGTCAAACTGAGGGGTGAATATTGGTTGGAATGCCCTTTGGTGTGTGTGGGCCAATCTGTATCCAGCTCTGGCTTGCTATGAGTCAGAGTTAGAGACACTCCCCTAAGATATTCAAATTGGGATGTCCTCCCAAATTGTCAGTTAGTTCAGTTAAGAGTTAGGAGTGAAGAGAAGAAGTTAGTGATTCCAGAAACTCTCTCCCTCCCACCCATGCTGGGGTTGGGAGGGAAGGGAAATGATGCTACCTAGTCAGGGATCTGATCTAGAGAGAGAGGTTCAAGAAGAAATGCATATGCTGCTAAAGAGTATGGCAGGCTTTACAATCTCTATCCTGGAGCTGACTGCTAATAAATACAGAAAAGACATGCTGTGTGTGAGTTCTTGTCTCTGTGATGAGGGAGTGTCAGTGGGGTTCCATCCCCTGAATATCAACAGGGGATCCTTGCTGGCTGGGGGCACTGCACCAGAGGAAGACCAAGGTAACCTGTCCCTCCTGTTTCCTGTCCTGGCTCTCCCCACACCACCGTGGAGCCCTCAGCCCTCCTGTTTACCAGCAGGTTACAGCCCAACCATCTATGTGGTAGCCAGAAAGGAGTGTACCCCCCAATCTCACTTAGGGGCGGTATGGTAAAAGGGTTACATTAGCTACCTGTGGGGATTCTCATTTAGCTTGCTGTTTTCCAGAAATGGTGCTCAGACCATCATCTGCAATGCAGAGGAAGAGAGACGTATGCTGTCAAAGTGGGGAGTCCTGTCGAATCCATAGCAATGAGCATGCTTCCCCTCAACCACAGAGATCCCAAGCAGATTGGAACTGGGTGCATCCCAGACAGAAAAGAACTGCCTGAATCACCTTAACAATAGCCTGAATATAAATCCATGACTAAAATCCAGTGGGGAATCCCTATCCCATCCCTCCCATCCCCCCCTCTATGTGTTTCCTTACACTGATACCAATCATGTTGTTTGTTTGCCCTCAGTGTGTCCAGTATAATTTTTCTTGCAGTTGTTCCTGTACTGTATGTAACCCCTTCCCCTCATGTCCTCTTGTTGTTTGCCATTTGTCTGTCAAGTGTGGTTCATGCTGTGTTTCCTTCTCACTTGTGATTTTTTCCCATCGTGGTGCTGTGGAACGGATTAATCATTCAGAAGTCTGGGACAATCTGGTTCTTGATGTGAGATGGTCTCTTCTGAATAGTATGCTGTTGCCTTCCCTTTGACCTCCGATCTCTGTTGGATCTCTAGAAATTATGCAGAAGCTGACCTTTGGGCAAAGTTTTGTGTTCCCCCCTGGGTGAGTTTGACCTGTGTGTACGCTGGGACATCCCTAGTATTAGCCTGACATGATCAGCAGAGCCTGCAGAGGCTGGGTAAATTGGGGATTTATCCCCTGCATATCTGGGGATGAGGTTGGCCCACTCTAAATAGAGAGCATATGAGGTGTTTTAGACCGCCCGGTACCTCTAGAGCCTGAAAAACTGCCTTCATCTTATTTGGTCAATATTTGCCTAACATTACACTCCCATGTGCAGTCTTAAAATACCTGAGGTAATACATTACAGTGGCGGCCGACCTGAGTCTAAATCGGCTGGATCCGTGGCTCTCTGATAATCTCGGTCAGATGCGTTTTTTTTTTTGGTCCGTAGTGAATTGTTTTATTTTAGCGCTCGTGATATTAGCATTTTATTCTCGCTGTCTGCAATACTGCAATGCCATGTAAAAACTCATGGGGCGTTTGCGAGCTGTTGTCTTGGAATTCTAATACCTTCGCGGTTCAACCTACGTCAGTACACAGTCTGTGTGTGCACGCGCAGTAATTGTAAATTTACATATTTAAAGTATACATGCATTTGCAGTGCTGTACTGTACAGTACTGTCCCGGCTAAGCTCATTCTAAAGCTTGCCGGGAGCTGGCCGGGAGCGTAGCGGGCTAGCCGCGGGTCTGCTCTCCGTTTAAAAACGGAGTTTCCTGCGCGGCGGCCATTTCAATAGATAAGCGCTAATGGCGCTTACTATTGAAAGCACCCGAGGCGCGGGAAAACCGGCCAGTTTCGGCCGAAGACAGCCCGCGCGCCGCCCGCGCTATTTTGAAACTGCGGGGGCACTGCGGCTAACCCCGCATGAGAGTCAGCCCGGCAGTCACTGTATGTCTCATTTGAAAATTGTTGAAACGCATAGGCGTGTACAGTACTGTAACAGTGTCACATTGCTGCATATACAGCGCTCTCCCCTCGCTCAGGATAATTAACTGCACTGCAGGGTATTTCAACTTCTTATCTTCTCTACAATGCAGTACATCTCTCCCACACCATTCCTTTGAACGTGTGTCTTTCTGGTTTCAATCACATTCCTGCTTGACAGCAGGTGATTACTGCGCATGCGTCTGTAACTTCGCCCACCACTGCTTGCTTGAGTGAGTGACCAAAAAAATATTTTTTTTTTCTAATTTTTTTATTTATATTTTCTCCACAAGCCTGCAAAAACCATCTTGATACTGTATTACGATATTCAATCTGTGCTGTAGCTTTTGACTGCGACCCTGTGCGTTTGACTGCACATAGTTGATTTGTGTGCTTTTAACGTACTGTATTTGGGGGTGTAGGGATGATATTATTATGATGAACTGCCTTTTAAAATTAAAGTATGTCATTATCTTTGAACTTCATGCAGCTGTACCCTGTAGCCCCCTCCCCCACGCACACAAACATGGCTCGCTCAAGGTTTTGAAACTCTTATCGGCAGACTCCTCCACAGAGTCATTAATTT
Source organism: Ascaphus truei (assembly GCF_040206685.1). Classification (NCBI taxonomy): domain Eukaryota; kingdom Metazoa; phylum Chordata; class Amphibia; order Anura; family Ascaphidae; genus Ascaphus; species Ascaphus truei. The sequence goes on from NC_134483.1 coordinate 236,974,366, forward strand.
TCTGAAGTTTGTCATTGTGTTTTTAATCCGTCCCTAGCCGAGCGTCACCTCACTGCGCCTGCGTGTAATCCTCTTCGAGATGGGAGCTAGCTGATTACTGCGCATGACTCACCCAACCCCCTCCCCCCTCCAACCCTTTGAGGCTTTGTTTGCGGTAACGCTTTGGAAAAATCCCTTCTCGAATTTCATATGTAAATCTGATTTGCACAGCACTGTGAGAATTTAGAGTTAAAAAAAACCATTAACTGATTCATGTTGTTCTGTCATTCATTCTTTTTCTTTGGTGTACTGTAGGTGTGTGTGGGGGGGGGGTTGTTGTCAATGGTTATGATTAGCATGAATGTAAATAAATATTTATTTTACAAGGAACAAAAAAAAAAAATGCTTGCCATTGTGTTTTTAATCAGTCCCTAGCAGAGCATCACATCTCTAGGAGTGTGTGTGTTTGTGTGGGGGGGGGGGTGGTTGTTGTCAATGATTATAACTAGCAGGAATGTAAATAAATATTTATTTTATTTTATCAGGAACCAAAAAATACAAATATAAAATAATCATGAATAATACATAATGCAGTCTTTATTTATTAAGTTCTTCTGGCAGATTGAAATTGAGGGCCAGTGGATAAACATAAATAATGCACATTGATAATAATATTATTTACTAATATATAAATTATAATATATATAGTAATATAATTTTTTCCGTCTTTATCTTCTTCCTCATTCTGTGTACAGTACAGTAGTTCATTGAGAGAGGAGAGGTTTTGTGTACATCAGTACTGCTGTTTATATACTGTACACTTGACTGTACAAACAGTTCAGACTTTGCACAACACCCCCCTCTCTCCCAGTCCATCCTTTTTTTTTTAAAAGACAAAAAACAAAAAAATAGTGCAGTTATGTGCGTACTGTATTATGGCATTGTGTGCTGTGTAGTTCTGTTAAACTTCTCTATACTGGAACTACTGTATACTGTGACTACTGTTAAATACTTTGTAACTAGATGGCTGGTGCTGCTCTCTCTGGAAATAAATAAATTGAGCAGTTACTGTACTGTACAGTAGGTGCATACAGTATTATGGCATTGTGTACTGTATAGCTACAGTCCATATTGGACTACAGTATGCAGTTACCGTAGTACTGTCAAACTAGTCTATACTGGAAGTACTGTATACTCTGACTACAAGGAAAGAAAAATCTGTGCCATACTTACCTGCATCATACTGTACTTACAATACTACAGTACAGTACTTCAGTATACCATACTACCTTCCTGATGCATGCACATTACGCGCGATCACAATGGGCAACACAGTCACAATATGGTCAATATATTTATTGCAGCATTCCACGGTGAGTACATCGTTCCAAAAACTCAGTATGCCTTTCGCCAACTCATCTTTTTTGGAGGGTTTCACCACTTTCCGGATATGGTCCTTCAGCTGATGCCAGACCATTTCGATCGGATTGAAGTCTGGCGATCTGTCATTGGAAAAAAAGGACAATTAGTTTAAGAGATACAGTACACAGTAAAAACAGTGGGAAAAAAATGAGACACGGTTACCGCACTTACTCCGCTGGCGTCTTCACCAAGTTGATACCGCGCTCAAGGATATGCGCTGTTGACGCGGTGTGCTTCAGATTGTTGTCCTGGTAGAAACGGTGACCATCCGGGAACTCGCGTGTGATGTATTCCACAATCTCAGGCACAATTTTGTCTTGGAAGAAAGCTTTATTCATGATTCCTATAACAAGAAAAGAAAAGTGCTCAAAAAACTGCACACTAGTACACTACAGTGCATAAGGCTACATTATATATGATATATTTTACCTTCAAAGCTGACAATGCATCCTGGTCCACACCTAGAGATGGCCTCCCCACACATGCATCTTCACTGTGTATTTTGGCCGCGGCATCATAGATATGCGACCTTTTTTCTGGAATGCAAAGGTGGCAAATCGCTCCAGCGATACAGTAGACTCGTCAGTGAAGATGCAATCCTGGAAAGTTTCTCCACTGTCGATCCATGCCTGGGCCTGGACCACTCTCTTGATTTTGTTAACGTCCCTTATCATGGGGTACGCTCTGTAATGACTAGGAATAAATAATTTTAGCGGTACAGTACAGTTTCTTAAACAACACTTTTACCTCATGTTCAGTACTAACCTCACACGTCCATATTTCCATCCAATTCTGCGTCTTATCTTCTTTATGCTGGTCTCGGATACAGTCAGATTGTGATTTTCCTGCAGAGTGTATCTGACCCTTAATGCACTCTTCTCATCATTCTCCTCACTTATTTTGTCGACCAGAAGAGTTGTCTCCCTACAATGTACAGAAAAATAATCCGGTAAATTACAGTGCAGTAGACCACAAGCACAGCACATCATTTGGTTTAAAAATAGTATACAATGAGATATTGTTCTATAAATATGCAGCAATATAAAAAATATATACTGTTGTAACATAAATATACAGAAATAACTATAAAATTAGATACAGTAGATCTACAGTACACAATATCTTGTTGCAATAATATGCAGCAATATAAACAATATACAGTATATACTGTTGCTATATAAATATACCGAAATAACTATAAAATTAGATACAGTAGATCTACAGTACACAATATAATGTTCTATTAATATGCAGCAATATAAACAATATACAGTATATACTGTTGCTATATAAATATACCGAAATAACTATCAAATTAGATACAGTAGATCTACAGTACACAATATATTGTTCTATTAATATGCAGCAATATAAACAAAATACAGTATATACTGTTGCTATATAAATATACCGAAATTACTATAAAATTTGATACAGTAGATCTACAGTACACCATATATTGTTCTATTAATATGCAGCAATGTAAACAATATACAGTATGTACTGTTGCTATATAAATATACCAAAATAACTATCAAATTAGATACGGTAGATCTACAGCACACTATTACAGTACCCTAGTAGATCTACAGTACAATATTTTATAAAAAAATAAATAAATTTAGTTCTATAAATATACTTAAGCGTTAGTTACCGTTGCTGCCCTTTTGCGTTCTCTGGTTTTTCCGTGTGCATGATAGCTCACGGTGGTTGCTGGCACAACGATGCCAGAAGTTGCTAACCAGCGTTGGATAGCAGCAATTCGGTGTCCGCTCGTGTACATCTCCTTAATTCGCATGCTGAGCTGCTTTGAAATCTTTTTAACAGGCATTGCTGAGAGTAGAAAGAAAAACAAACACAAGAATGTATATTCGATGTTTAGTCGATGTGTATTCAATGTGCAGTGAATCCACAAAATGGATGGTATATTTATACGGTAATGACTCATATTAGAGTACGCCCACTTTCAACACCTGTACCTCGTCGCCATGCATAAAAGGTTACACACTTTGCATAGCCCACCACTCGATGATCTTTATCTGAACTTGCCCTTGTCCAGATACTGCATTGTGCCATCTGCTTCCATGGATCAACCCCGATGCTACGGACGCAGGAAGCCACTCGCCTCTGCCGTGCCTGTCGCGCAGAAAAAGCGAAAGGTGGCAGCCGTTTCCACGCCAAGGCCAAAGCGACAGGCTAAGGCCAATAAAGAAAACCTTCTGCTGACCCCAAAGGCTAATGGTTTTAATACACATAAGCCTTATCTAATGGTTTTAATACACATAAGCCTTATTATGTCAAGAAGAAATACGGTGATGTACACTCAACGCAAAACAAATGGCAGCCAACCCATCGAACCAACAGACCACTTCCTCCTATACGCTTCGACGACTCTGCCGCCGCTCTCCCGGAAATCTTCAGCCCGTCTTCTCCACTACTCATCCTCGACGCTGCCGCCGCCCTCCCGGAAACCCACAGGCCATCTTCGCCAGTGCTCTTCGACAATGCTGCCGCTGATGCCTCTGAAATCCACGGGTCACTTTCTCCTTTGCGCTTAGACGACTCTGCCGCTTCTCGACCAGAAATCCACAGGTCACTTTCTCCATCCATCTTTGATGACGCTGCCGCTTCTTCTCTCCCGGATATCCACAGGTCACCTCCTCCATCCTTCTTCGACGAGACTGACGCTTCTCTCCATGGAACCCCCATCTCATCCTCCGTAGCACCCATCCACCCAGATGTCCACAGCACACCATGCACAAGAAGCAACTCGTTAGACCAGATGTTGAATGGGATAAGTATGGATATCCCCAGGAACTCCATTGTGCTGGCAAAGATAGATCTGCTTCTGGAGACCATGCTAAATATGGAGCAATGGATGCTAAATATGGATCAACGGATGCAGAAGATGGATCAACGGGTGGAGAAGATGGATCAACGGATGGATGGACGGATGGAGAAGATAGAGACTGACATAGCGGGGATACATAATTTGCTCGGTGTTCATGTCCCTGTATCCCCGACGCCGGAGCAGGAGGGTGGCATGGATGTGATAAATGGGAGCATCGACCACCTTCCATCACCAAGCGCATCCCCTCCACCAGAAGATTTTGTGTACATGTATGCCGTTGAGGAGGAAGATAACATGACAACCCCGTCAAGACCACACCAGGAGACAACACGGCAACCAAGACAGGAGGAAAGCTTCCTCCCAGACAACCTACCATCGCCCGCCGCCACAAGCACACCCGCTCACAGAATAACACCCACTTCCAGAACCCAACATATATTCGCTTGCATCGATACAGTCCCCGACATCATCCTGCGTGATCTGCCACCGGCACTCATGGAGAAGTATAGGGTGATGAGTGCTGGTGTACCCCACAAGTATGCCTTGTTACTTTTTAAGCACCATGTGTCCTACTTGATGTACTGCGAGTGGGCCTACAAAGTGAACTACAAAGGAAATCGCGTAAAAAAGGAGCTTCCTGACAATTTAAGAAAGACAATTCTGGATGAATTGCAGCGCTTTTTTTCAATTACAGATCCTGTAATAAAAGGCGTTCGAGACTGCATTAATGGCATTTTGCGCCATGCAAGGCATTAGCCATGGAAGGACAATCTGGTGGGGTACGCATTCGCGTGAGTGTTCAACTGTTGTAAATGTTTGGTAAATGTTTTGTTCCAGTCCCCGAGGGCAACAAACAGGCCCGGTTTTCAAAGGTTATCCTGAAAACCGGGCCTGTTTGCGGCCCTCGAGGACTGGAGTGGTGCAGGCCTGACTGACTGTTCTGCACACCACCCCACTGTAAATGTTTTGACCTGCTGTACTTAAATAAAGGAGATGTTTTGTTTTGTATATTTTATGAATAAAGAGTTTTTTTTTAATAACAGGTACTGTAAGACCATACTGTTGTGCTGTACTGTACATGTTTTGACCTGCTGTACTTAAATAAAGGAGATGTTGTGTGTTTTAACTTGTATTAATAAATAAATGTTTTTATATACTGTACACAAGACCTGCACAATTCCAGTCCCCGAGGGCGACAAACAGGCCTTGTTTTCAAAGGTTATCCTGAAAACTGGGCCTGTTTGCGGCCCTCGAGGACTGGAGTTGTGCAGGCCTGACTGACTGCTGTAAATGTTTGACCTGCTGCACTTAAATAAAAGAGATGTTTTGTTTTGTATATTTTATGAATAAAGAGTTTTTTTTTAATAACAGGTGCTGTAAATGTTTTTACTTTCTGTACATAAATGTTTTCACTAGCAGTAAACCATACACCTGTTGATTTTTTGAATTGCTGTGCACTTAAAATGTTTTTACATTGTACATTATTTGTAAATAAATGTTTTTGTACTTACTCCACCAATAAAAGAACATGTTGATTTGTTTTAAATTGTTCTGTTGGCTCCTTTGATACTGTAATAAAATACAGTGTTTCTAGAATGTACACTACTGTCCAGGCATACTGTACTGTATACTGTAGGCATGCTCAGTACTGCACATCACAAGAGTATTAAAAAAAGTACTGTACTGTACTGTATGTACTGGTATAGAAGACACAAACTGTATGTAATGTAATACATGTAGAATAAATGCATACTTTTTATTTTTTCGGGTTTATTATACAGTATATATAAAAAAGTATTGTAAAGGGTCTGAAAACATCAGCATACTGTTTCAGGTATTCTATCCTAATCAATAACAACGGCAACTAAACTGTAGACTCCAGTACATGTTTTTTTAAATGCGATTCAACAATGTGTAGGCATTGTTACACAAAGTGATATTATCCATCGAAATCCCTCCATTTGCCATTTTCTTTTCTGAGGAAAAACAAAAATAAAAGTTTTACTGTAATGGTCAGTCCCCTAAAGAAGTTCCCAGTCAGTCCCACCAATAATTTTCTCCGGGGGCGTCTCCTGTTCACATACGCATGCGCCTAACGTCGATGTGATGACAAGCATATGCGTTTCAAGAAGATTCCAATGCGCATGCGCCTAGCATTCCACCAATTGTTCAGTATCTGCAGTACTGTAGAAGCCGCTCAGCCAATGATATTGCTTACAGGAGAATCGCTTGACTTTTGAATCGCACCGATATTGATACTGTATTGTCAAAATAAAAAAAACACAGAAAATAATACGGCAACAATACTCACCATAGAAATTCCCATTCAGCTGGCGCCGGCGCTGGGCCACTGCCAGTCCAGTGTTCTTTATCATCCATGTCGATAGTTGGCAGCAGGACTACTACACCTGTAGTCAGCTGATGAGGCTGGAAATTGCTTAGGTACATGCAAGCTTGCTCGAAACTGCACGCGAAATACGGCTCAGGCTTGCTGGACAGACAGCAAGGGTTGTCACTGACGGTGGGACCGTTATTGGAAGCCGGTGCTGGTGCTGTGCATTGCTTGGCAGCGACTGTCGTTTCTTAGTTGGTTTTAACACGACCTTTCGCCTTTTGCCGTCTGCATGATCATAGATACAGGAAAAAGCCGGTGATACACTCCAATACCCTCCAATAAATTTGGGATCAATACGATAAAAACATGGATCACTACATAACCTTTTCCTTATTACACGCTTCCAAACATGAGGAGCTGGCGAAAATATGTAAATGTCATAGTTTTCGATAAAATACTGATAAATTTGAACAACTGTTGCCATCTTATCATCTGTTGCATTAATCGCGGCCCATATTAAATACGCGTACGTTCTGTCGGGTTTTTGGAAAACGGGATGCACCTGAACACTCATGGTGGCGGGTCTCTGGAGAATAACAGAAACAGGTCTTTGTCTTTCTTTAATATGAAAAGCCTAAATTGATACATTATTGTAACCTCTTCCTTCAGTCCCAAGGCCAATTTACAATAGCCCACTGTGGTATCTTTTTTAAACGAAACACCTGCAAGTCGACACATTACTGAAGCGCATGCGCATTACAATTCATGAATATCTGCCATCTGGCGGACATGCGAAGAATTGCAACCTATTAAATCCGAACCATTCTCAATAAACGCATGAACCGTGCATCAACCGCGCATGACCCGCGCATGACCCGTGGCTGAGAACGCAACATGAATGCGGCATGCACCCGGTGAAGTGCGTAGCATTCGAAAAAAAATCCCGGAAAAATGCGGTGATCTTTTAGAAAAAACGGGGCAGCAGCAGTAATTAGCCCCCATATTTATACACATATTAGCATGTAGCCAGCTATCATAGTATATGTACTGCCAGTAATAACTTACTATGCACCACACATAAATAACTTACTTTAAAAATACAATTATAAAAAGAGCACGTTTATGTATGCATGGCTTGTAGCGGAGATGCTGGCACAATGGAGAGAGGTAAGTTTGTTGCTCCTGTTAGGTGCATGGGTGAGTCAGCCTATCATTCCCCTGATGGGGCCTTCTTTGGGAGTGCCAGGGTGGTTTAGACCACACATTGGGTTGCGCTGCGGCAATGGTTGGGAGTGGTCATTGCTTGGTGGCATGTGGGGTTGATTGTCCACTGTACGAGTGGGTGTGCATGAGTGAGAGGTGGGAAGAGGGGGAAAAACATTATTAATACCTTTTAGTAAACCCCAAAACTGTTGCTAGCATTAAAAGGATTGCCACTGAGCATGATTCTCCTTTCAATTCCTCTTTTTCTCTGCACAATTGCTATGGGAATTTTTCAATTGCAGAGCAATTCATGTTTCCCTTAATACCTTTTTAATTTAGTTGGTTGTTTATAGATACACCAGTAGAATAAATACACTTGGGATGGCATGATGCCCATTGTTTTTTTGTAATTCTCTTTTCTTCTTGTCACAGAATACAATACATGTTTTCCGCTGGTTTGGGCGCCGCGGGCGCTTTCAATGTTGAGCGCCATTAGCGCTGTCTGGTGAATGTGGCTGACGCGCGGCAAAGTCCGTGATAAACGGAGAGCATCCCCAAATTTTTTCGGGGATGTAGGAGGTTAGAAGGGGCCGCAACAGTATTATTTTATCTCTCATATGTTGGTGCCTGTGCAAAACTGCTTTTATCTATTGTTCTTTATCTCTCTTGTGTAATAATCCCCGAACATTTCTATTTCATACTGTACTGTTAACTTTTTCACATATTAATCCCTGAACAATATTGCTGTTTTTTTTTTATTATACTATTGCTTCTCTCATACAGATGCAGCGGCCGTTATTGAAACACTTCACGCCGTGTACAGTGGCGGCTGCCTTTATCCTAATGCGGCCGATACGGCGCAACTTTGATAACCGCGGGCAGATGCGTTTTTTGTTTTTTTTCCGGGATTTTTTTTTTTCCGGAATTTTTTTTTTCCGGAATATGTTACGGTATTTTCGCGGTTGTTTAGGGGTCTATGCACTAAGCAGGGGAATCAGGAAAAAAAATCGGGCCTTTTTCCTGCCTGGGATTGATGCCGGAGTTCTCCAGAGCTGATACCCATTAATAGCAGCACCGGAGCCCCCCGGCATGCATCCGAGGCAGGTAAATTGCATTTAATGGCCACTTCATTACCTTAGCGGCTAACCGCTGAGGTAATGAAGGGGTTAACCAGCCATGCCAGGTTTATTGTGGTTAGCGGGGGTGGGTGAAGGGGGTATTTGGCCCTTGGTGGCTGTTTAGGGCTTTCGGGGGGGTTGCGGGTGGACTTAACCCCTTCATTGCCTTAGCGGTTAATACTGCTACGGTCATGAAGGGGTTAAGCCCTCCCGGTAGCCACCCGCAAGCCCTAAACAACCACCGTTGGGGCTAATACCCCCTTCACCCACCCCCACTAACCACAATAAAAAAAATACACACACAACAGCCCCACACTAAATAAATATATATATATAAATAAATAAATGTATATATATATATATATATATATATATATATATATATATATATACATGTATTACAGCAACAACCCCTATACCCCCCTAAAATACACATACAGTATAGTAATGGGTACAATTACTATTATCCACAAATGGATAATAGTGAATGTGCCCATTATAAATACATTAAGAACAATAAATAAAATAAATAAATACATATTGCACTCACCCTTGTCTGTCTGCCACGATTAAGGCCATCCTCAACTTCATCACCGTCCATGCCCCATCCGATGCTGCAAAACATGAACAAGAATAAAAACAGCCAATGTACAGTAATGTCCCCTAACCCCTTAATCTCCATAGTGGTTATTAACCGCTACAGTCATTAAGGGGTTAACCCACCCTCACCCACCACTCGGGAGGCCTACATACCCTCCCCCACTAACCCTCCACCCCGTGAGGCCTAACCACCCTCACCCACTACCCAGAAGGGAGGCCTACCCACATACCCTTGGGGCCAATACCCCCTCCCCCCACCCCCAGTACCCACAATAAAAACAATACACAGCCCCACAATAAACATCATTCTATTTATTAAATACATAACCCACCCCCTGTGCCCCCCTTAAATACATGATTTATTCTTTTACATACAGGGTTCATACCCCAGGCCCACGTGAGTCCCCGGTGGGCCCGACGGGTCACCTCACAGACCTACAGGTTACCAGCAACATGTTTCATACAGGTTCTGGAGGCCTGTTGGTGGGTCCCGCCAGGTGCCATGGCCCACCAGGTGTCCCCCGTGGACCACGCAGCCTGATACCCGTGAGAAGCCCGAGGATACCGCAGGTGGTCTCCAGAGGTCTCTCGCAGAAAAAAAATAAACCTGACCTATAGATTCAATACATCAATCCCCCCCTCCCCCCAATACCTACAGTACAATAATGTGCCAAATAACTATTATCCAGATAGGGATAATAGATTATCTGCCCATTATTAAACACATTAAGTACATAATAACATAAATAAAGTTCAACTGACCTCATCAATAAGAAGCCCCCGTCGCCAGCAAAATCCTTGTCCTCCGTTGCCAACAAAATACATAGCCAATACATTGCAATTACATTCAGATATCAATTAACCCCTTAATCACCTTATCGGATAATAACCGCAAAGCATACATCCCCAGCGTACCCGTATCCATAGAGACGCTCCACCCCACAGCATCAAACGTCAACAAATTGTCAATTCAGACAGCTCGAAGTAATTTAATTAAGTATATAAAGAAGTTAAATCATGGATTAATAATTGAATAGTAATTTGAGTTTCATTTATTTATTTTTTGTAGTTTTATTTAAGTATTTTGTAGGTTTAGAACGTCCTGAAGTATAGTCATCTATGTCAGAGGAGGTTCTGTTTATTTGTTCTTCCCCCCTCTTTTTTCTAAAATAATCTCAACTTAGTGGTTTTATGTTTTTCATGTATGGGGCTTTTAGTGCTCAATTATGATGTTTGTTGTACAATTTGTTTTGTTTTGTTTTAATTATAGGATTGGCCCTGTGGTGACAATCATGAGGAACAAGTTTTCATCCAGCTGGCTGCTTTAGTTTATGCATTTGTAGCATATGCAGACTCCCCCTGGTGGCACGCATTCTATCCTATGCCTCGGTCAAGTTGGTTGCTTTATAGAGCGGTGGATTGGTATGCGTATGCACTCCAGTGTGTTTGGGGTTAGTGTGCGTGTGCTGCAGGCATCCTGCACATGCGCTATGACTGTGCCGCTATGGGCCGGAGTGTCTCTATGGATACGGGAATGCTGGGGGTGTATACTTTTGGCAGACACTGCCGTCGCCGGGTCCGTGGGGTTTTTAGGGCCATAACGTTCGTGCAACCTGGTGCGTCTTTTGTGCATGCACGGTGGATGCTAGTAGTTGCATGAAGCATCATGGGACATGACGTAATCGGGATTTTGGCACGAGATGTATAATCAGTTGTGGTTTAAATAGACATTTTAATGTCAATTTTGGGCACCAATCCTAAGACAATTTTGGGCACCAATCCTAAGAAAAGACATTATGGAACTAGAGAGAGTGCAGAGAAGGGCCACCAAATTAATAAAGGGGATGGACATTCTAACTTATGAGGAGAGGCTAGCTATATTGGATTTATTTACATTAGAAAAGAGGCGTCTAAGAGGGGATATGATAACTATATACAAATATATTCAGGGACAATATAAGGAGCTTTCAAAAGAACTATTCATCTCACGGGCAGTACAAAGGACTCGGGGCCATCCCTTAAGGTTGGAGGAAAGGAAATTTCACCAGCAACAAAGGAAAGGGTTCTTTACAGTAAGGGCAGTTAAAATGTGGAATTCATTACCCATGGAGACTGTGATGGCAGATACAATAGATTTGTTCAAAAAAAGGTTGGACATCTTTTTAGATGGGAAAGGTATACAGGGATATACCAAATAAGTATACATGGGAAGGATGTTGATCCAGGGATTAATCCGATTGCCAATTCTTGGAGTCAGGAAGGAATTAATTTTTCCCCTTAATGGGGTTTTTTGTTTGCCTTCCTCTGGATCAATAAGTAAGTATAGATATAGAATAAAGTATCTGTTGTCTGAATTTAGCATAGGTTGAACTTGATGGACGTACGTCTTTTTTCAACCTCATCTACTATGTAACTATGTAACTATGTAACATATAATGCCTGGCATTAGTCAGGGACTCCTTGATAAAGTGCGTATCGCATGAAATGCGTAGGAGTGGTTACACCCTTCGTTTTTTAATGCAGCTTCAATAAAGATTTAATTTCCTATGGCCTGACTCTGTGTTGCTGTGCACTGGAAAAACTTTTTGGGGATATCTCTGGACCCTGGAATGGCTGCACCCCTGAAGAAACGTGTGGGTGAAGATATGTGAGTAACCTATTGCTTTATTGGAAGGGGCTATCCCAATGAGAAGGGGAAGGGTATTTCATATTCCATCCTCTACTTTCATGGAGCATCTGCCCTTATTACAGGCTTTGGTACTAATGGATTTATTGGATTATTACTCATAGACCCCACAAACTGTTTTCTTCCTTGATTATGCATTTGAAAAAGGAAATACATATTTGAGACCCAGCACCAATCCACCTTTTCTATACATCTCATGCTCATTCTCCTGTGGGGGTTGCCCGTGCTTTAAATGTCCTTTGTAATTATTTGCTGATATACAGAGAGCAGGTCTTTTTTTATTGTTGATATAGCAATTAGTGTCATTTTTCTAACTGCCGTGCACTTGATGCATATTAGCTGCATTGGATATGGAGGATACAGGTGACTCACAGGACTCTTTATCACCTATAGCGTATGCTTTTAACTGTTGCGATGATTCGTCCAGCAAGAAAAAAGCACTTTGTGTCTTTGATAATGTAGTGGATACTGACTCCAGTGATATTGCGGACTTAAAGATCTATTTCCAGAGACTGGAGAAACTGCTGGTTCATAAGACCAGAATCTGGTGGGACATTGTTGCACTAGAAAATTATCTTAAATGTAAAATAATTCCCAGAGGCCTTATGGTGAAAAAATCCCCAACTTTTGGCTTTCAAGACAAAACCTTTGAAAAACAATGGATTGGTGCTCTGAATAGCTGTTCCTTCAGGTTGATGGAGCTTATTGTCCAGCAAAAAATCAAAGAGAAAGAACCACTGGATATATAAATCAAGGAGTTGCAGGGAAAACGGCATACTGTAAATTCAAGGACATTGATGGCTTCACAAATTTTGACGACATTTTATCCAAAACCATAGAGGAAGATGAAAGAGAAATTATGTCAAAAAAACAAAGCAAATACGACCGATAGATTATGAAAAAAATTAAATCTATAGATGTTAAATAAATCATGACACAGTGTGATATGTAATGTGTTGTTGTTCATCTGAGGTTGTATTTACCTAATTTTAAGACCTGGTCTCCCGTGAGAATAACATCATTAAAACGTTAACCGCTATCGATCCATGTACATGCTTGGTCGACACTTTTAATCAAAGTCTATATAGTGCAAATTATCCCTCACTCATTCGATCTTTGATAACGGACATCAGAAAATGGAAGTCCTATAAAATCTCCTGGACAGGTAGGATACATAGTATTAAAATGAATATTCTCCCACGTATTCTATACCTTTTCCGGTGCCACTTAGACAGAAGGATATGCTCTCGCTTCAGTCTGAGATCTCTAAATTTATATGGGGAGATAAGAAACCGAGAGTAAATAGAACAATTATGAAGCGAGCTCCTCTAACAGGGGGGTTGGCAGTACCTTGTCTGTTGTCCTATTACAGAGCACCCCAATTATGTCAAATTATGCAGTGGCAGATCCATCCTGGATTGAAAAGATGGGTGGATCTAGAGCGAGAGGTTTGCTCCACATTGGAGCTAAACAACATTATTTGGCTTCCAAAAATAGTCCTTAAGTCAACTAACACTCTGCTATCCTCGATGACCAACTCTATTTCAGTTTGGGAGATTTCAAAATTTAGACATAATTTAACTAATAGACATTCATTAATGACCCCTCTTTGGGGTAATCCAGAGTTTGCTCCGGGTATATCTAAAAGTGGTTTTTCAATGTGGAAACAATGTGGCATTAATAGATTTAGAGATCTGAGGGAAATAAAAAAATTAAAACATTTGAACAAATTAGATCAGACAAAGAGATACCCCATACGGAATTTTTTAGATACCTTCAGATCAGAGCATTTTATAATAAACATTCTCCCTTTCCCCCATTGACTACGTTTGAAAAGCGCTGTCTAAGAGAGACAAATACAAAGGGACTTACATCGCAGATGTATAAAGAAGTGGTCGGTTCAAACTCAACAGAAAATTATAAATTACCTTATATGGTTAAGTGGGAAGCAGATCTGGGAGAAGAGGTGAGCGAAGAAGACTGGTTGGCTATTGTAACAGCAGCAGCTAAGAGCTCGATATGCACTACTTTAAAGGAGAATGCATATAAAGACCTTATGAGGTGGTATCTCACTCCAGAGAAATTAGCAAGGTTTGGACCAGGATGCTCCCCTCTGTGCCCAAGACAGTGTGGAGTATCGGCGAACCTGTTACACATGTTGTGGTCTTGTCCTCGGATAGTCCCATTATGGACACAAATTAGACATTGGCTTCAGAGGATTTTTGACCTCACTATTCCTCCGGATCCATGGCTGTTCCTTTTGAATAGACCTTGGCCGGGCCTTTCTAAAACAGGTAATAAACTGATTATGCATTTAGCAACAGCCACGAGGTGCGAGTTCGTGGCACTGTGGAAACAAGCAGAGATTCCGAATATCCCCCAGATTAGGAATAGAATGTGGTATATTTGCCAGATGGAAAAATTAACGAGTTTGGTTAATGACACTGGCGCCAAATTTATAAAAGTCTGGATGCTGTGGTTGGCCCAGACAGACATCCCTGGAGTAGAGAGAACCACAATCTGGCAATGATAGAGATAAATGCGTTCTCTTTTGAAGTATGGGTAAGAATATGAGTAAGAATGAGCTATGGGTCACCTTTTAATCAGACTAACCAGAAATATAAGAACTAATAAGAATGTTAGTCATCTACACAAGAATTGAAGAAAGTAAGTATAAAAAAACAGGAATAAAGCAAATAATGCCACTGGGGGTGCTAAGGACTAATATAATACAAAACACACAAAAAGAAGGAAATATTGTCCTTTAAATACAGTAGCACTCAAATTAGACCAACAATATATATAAATAAACCAATGGACTGTATTAGTGATCACAGAAAAGACAAACAAATAAAAAATATGTAAAAAAATTATGATAACGCTAACCTCCTAACTAAAAATGCTGAAAACCAAGTTAAAAAGTAAGGGAATAAATTAAGATTTTTTTTAAATAATTATCTATATAAATAAATCCCAACTGAAACAAAATAATGATATGAAATACCTAGAGACCAAGCCTATAATAATAAATTGTTACTGAAAAATCCTATAAGTACAGTACACTGCTAAATAGTAACTACACAACCCTATGGTCAAAAACTGCTACAGAGCTGGGCAGAATAATTATAACCTCAAAGTATAAAAGGAACCACCATTGTTAAGTTGTGTTTGAACAAAACAGCCACAGTTGAAATAGAATGTTGCAATAGCAAATGAGCAAACTTGCTAAAAAACTGCTACTGATAACAGCCACACTTGAAATAAATAAAATATTGTAGTATCAAATGAGCAAATAGCATAAGTAGAACTGTCCAAATGAGGCAGCCCAGCTGTATGATATTTAAATAGGCTTAATAAAGTCTCAATCGCAGAAAAAGGAAATTGAAAGTGATCATGTTGTCCTGATTTAATGTCCAAAAAAGAGGAAAGTCCAGTAACAAATACTTAAAGAAAAAATAATTATTGCATAAAAACTGTAGGCTAGTGTCCAGTTTCAATACTACAAAATATAATGAACTTGGCTGGGCTTGACAGTTGGTATGAGGTTTTTGTGCTGATATGCTGTGTTTGGTTTTCGCCAAACGTAGTGCTGTGCATTATGGCCAAACATCTCCACTTTGGTCTCGTCTGTCCAAAGGACATTGTTCCAGAATTCTTGTGGTTTGTTCAGATGCAACTTTGCAAACCTAAGCTGTGCTGCCATGTTCTTTTTAGAGAGACAAGGCTTTCTCCTGGCATTCCTTCCAAACAAACCATACTGTTCAGTGTTTTTCCAATTGTACTGTCATGAACTTTAACATTTAACAAGTTTACTGAGCCCTGTAGAGTCTGAGATGTAACTCTTGTTTTTTTGCAATTTCTCTAAGCATTGCATGGTCTGACCTTGGGGTGAATTTGCTGGGACGTCCACTTCTGGGAAGATTGGCAACTGTCTTGAATGTTTTCCACGTTTGAATAATCTTTCTCACTGTAGACTGATGGACTTTAAATTGTTTGGAAATGGCCTTATAACCCTTCCCAGATTGATGGGCAGCAACAATTGCTTCTCTAAGATCATTGCTGATGTCAACCTCCTTGGCATTGTGTTAACACACACCTGAATGCTCCAGACCGGCAAACTGCTAAAACTTCGGCTTTTATAGAGGTGGTCACACTTGCTGATGATCAATGAATCAAGGGCATTTGATTAGCAGCACCTGTCTGCTACTTAGCATCTTAATTCATATGGAAGCAGTAATGGTGTCCTTAGTTTTTCACACATAGCTTCTCCATTTTGGCTTTATTTTTGTTAAATAAATCATGACATGATGTAATATGTCATGTGTTGTTGTTCATCTGAGGTTGTATTTACCTAATTTTTAGACTTGCTAAAGAACAGATGATTGTTATTATGTCCTGATATGTAAAACCATAGAATTCAAAAAGGGATTTGACAGCTTCAGCACAGCTGGCTCAATCATAGGCTCACTATAAGACTACAGTAAGTCACTAATTGAGACACCCATGTTGCAGCAGGGACTGATTGACCCAGGCATTCATCACATTTCAGTATGTTCCCATTATGCCCTTCAATTGATTCTCTCCTTCTGTATTCCCTTGAAAAATAAAAAAAATTCTGTTTTAAATCTTTTCAGTGTCATACTATATTATACGCATTTGCAGGTCCGGGGGTTTGTGCTGTTGTTTGTGCTGCATTTTCATGAAAATGGTAGTGCATTGTTAGGTTGGGGGAGGGGGAAGATAAACCCTAGTGGTGTGAGGAGCCAGCCAGCCGCAAAAATGTCAATGAATAAAGTACTGTAATGAAGTTTAAATAGTGTACTTGTCTGATCAGGGGGGGGGGGGGGCATGTCTTTAACATCAGTGGATATTGAGGAGATATATATATAATTATTTAGTATTTTGTAAAAGATTTTGTAAAAGATTTTGTAAAAGTCATAATTTGAGATAAAATATTGATAAATTTGACATGATGTCCAAACTGTGGCCATCTCATCATCTGCTGCATTAATTACGGACCATATTAAATAAGCGCACGCTACTGTATAAAAGGGGAGAAGGGTCCTCTGGCGTGTTACTCTGCTTGTGGCTCCACGACGTGTAAAACGTATGAAATTCAAGAGAAGAAAGGGGGACCACAGTGAGGAAACAACACAATGGTTATACACAATTCACTTCTTCATTTAAATAGGGGGGGGGAAGAAGGGGGATGGATTGTGAAATTTCACTTATAGGAGGAGACACACTCACATCAAATCTCTAATATCTTGAGCAGATGTCTTCTTCTCTGTGTTTGATTGGGTGGGTTGAGGGTAAAGGGATGCCTCCTGATATCTTCCTCAAGAAAAAATAAAAAAGGGAAAAAAATAGTGCAATACAATTTATTAACAGGTGAGTAAAAAGATTTCAAACTTACAAGCGACCGATATTAGTTAGCATAGGGAGGAGATGCCGCCAGACTCCACAGCGCGTCCCTTCCTGGGTTGGGGTGTCTTGTCTTGGCTGGTTCCCTGCTGGCAAGTTCTTCCTGTCTGTGCTTTGAGTTTTAGGTGGCTGCAGTGCGGATATCCAAAGCCCGTGCACAGGCTGGGTCCTCCTCCGGCCGCCTATCCCCTCTGCACACACGATACTCAGCTTCCTTCCTCCGTTGCGCATGCGCATGCGCAGACGGCGAGACGCTGGGCCAGAAAAACAGGGAAGTCAAACTCCTCGCTACGGTGGCTTGCAGTGACCAAAAAACGTCAGACGCGTTTCGCTAATGCTTCCTCAGTGACGTGTGCAAGATCAGGGTAGCAGCAGTCTCTTATACCTTGCGGCTTCGTCGGTTTAACTCTTGATGTGCTGGTTTCTGCCGGGCCACGTTGGCTGTGTTAATGCACTCAGTTAAACATATCTTATCCGCGGGTGCAACAGTTAACGCATCTTAGGCAATAAATACAATACATTAAACTACTTGAAATTTCACATATTAACTTTAAGAACAAGTGACATGCATGCTTTTTTTTTTTACGCTACTGTATGTCCGGCTTTTTGCACACGTACTGCGGCGGTGTACTCATTTCACAACAGTAGAAAACCAGTACTGTAATGTATAAAAGACACTGTGCATTGAGTTTTTATTATGAAACTCCTAAATTGATACAGTAACTTCTTCAGTACCAAGGTCAATTTACAATGTTTTTTTTTAAACAAGTCGACACATTACTGTAGCACAAGCAGTGTACACATTAGAATTCATTACAATTCATGAATATCTGCCACCTGGCGCATACGCGAAGAATCGCCCCCAATTAAATCCGAACGATTATAATTAAACAGATCAACTGCGGATCAGCCGAAGGTGCTGAGCGGCGCGAATGTGGCATGAATGCGGGGATGCCCAATTTATTGCGCGTGAAATTCAGAAGATGCAACCGCTACGCCCCCGAGAAGTTTTTTAAAAAAGGCTGGCGCAGCAGTATATGTAAATACTGAACCCCTCCATACAGGTAAGGTTTTCCTGATATTACAGCTTCAACAATGGTGGCTCAATCAGAGGCTCAGTACAGTATAAAACAACAGTAAGTAACAGTTTGAGACACCTACAGTATGCTGCAGGAGGTACTGAATGAGCCACTTGTGCTGAAGCAGGGATAGCATGATAATTTGATCTCGAATTGAGAATGTATTCTCTGCTGGCTGTCCAGATCCGCCCCCCACCAGCCCCTCCCAGAGCTCAGGTTTTCCTGATATCACAGCTTCAGCACAGGTGGCTCAATCAGAGGCTCAGTATAAGACTACAGTAAGTAGTCTACACTTTACAGTACAGTTGATGATCGGTATGAAATTTAACACAAAGGGATCACTGCGTGACATCATGCATGTGGGTAAAGATAGAGTTCAGGAAACAGCTAGCCGCTATGGTAATGAAGCTGCTTTAATGTAACCACAACACAAGGTATTGCACACTGCTCACTATCAATTCCACAATTGAGTACAAATAACTAGTGTTAAATACAGTAACACTAAGTGAGTGCTACCTATGTACTGAAGTCAATATTTTTAATGTTTGAATGATCACATGATAAGGTCACATGAACATTCACAGAAGTACATTTACGGTGCACATCACAATAAACATTTTTAATTTTCTAACATGCTATAGTGAAAACCAAGGTGAAAAGTGAAAAATAAAAATAAAAAGTGAGTTAAATATTAAAACACGTTGAGCAGATGGTTTAGATCCAAAAAAAGCTATAGAACATGTACCATGCCATCCCAGAGGTGGAAACAGGGAAAATACATTAAACCAAAGGGAGATGTATTGGATACACACTCTCAACACTCTCCATCCCCATGGGATCAATGTTGAATGGGAGTTGAAACACTTCCTACAGGGTTGATAAAGTGGAGAGTCTTGGGAGTGTGTATACTAATGCACCTCACATATACCCCAAGGGGTTAATTTCTGTTCATTCGGGACGCATCACCCTTTCATTTTTCTAGATTTAACTATTGCATTGTTTGTATTATCTGCAGGCATGAAATACAAGTTCTATGCACAATACTCATTGTATACTAAGGTATGAATTGTGATATACATTATCAATATGCATCATTTGTTGCTCTACGCACATTAGTCATTATAAATCTATCTATGAATTAGGTTTAATATGCTTCATCAATTCTTCTTGACATTTGTCCATTGGACTATATCCCCATATATATGTTCTATCCTTGTGTTTTCATAATAAAATTCAAGGGATGATACTATTTGGTATCACATATGCTGCTATTCACAGATCTTGATTTTAAATTATATGTTTAAATTTGTAATGTTTACATGTTACCATTTGGTATTGATGTTTGTTCTATTTCATACACTGCAGTGTCCACATGACCCTCCCAGTAATGATAAGTACTGATTGCTAATTGTTATCATCTGCATGCAATTATATATTGACCTATCAGGACAAGGGACTATGTATATAACACTTCAGTGTGAGAGATCTTTGTACTCTTTGATAAAGTTCCTTCACGGAACGAAACGCGTCAGAGGTGTTCTCCGTTTTGTGATGCGCAGCACTATAGTGCAATAAAGCTGTTTTTATTCATTCATGTATCCGGCTGAGTTCCTGTTGCTGTGACCACCCACCAACTACAATTCATGTTACTGCAACTACCGGTGTGGAGCACGCAAGCTACGAAACAGAGCTGGGAGCTGACCTTCATGATTCCCCTCCTGATGAGCACATAGAAATTATTCACTACGCCCGCTCGAAGAGATCCAGGATCGCTGAGACCCAGGGCGCTCTCTACCACCATCCGCAGCATAGCTGCCGGCCCTCGGGGATGACGTCACACGCCAGCGCGACACCCGAGGAGACGAGACCAGCCAGGCACAGGCATTGAAGAGACCGGGTCGGGTAAGGGCAGCAGGCTTTTCCAGTGTGAGCACACGAGAGGGGTGGCCCTTTGTTTGCCTCTTTTCTTGTCTCGGATTTCCCCTGTGCACTAGCCCCCCACCCAGGTTGTACTACATACCGTTATCTGCCAGAGCCTGGCTGTGGTTCTCCTTCACACAGGATCTTTAAGCCTGCCAAGTAGCTGTTCACTTTCTGTTATACATGTACCAGAGACTCTTTACTCACCATTAATACCAGTCCTGTTGTGGATATTGCGAGCACCGGATATTTTGGGTTTACTCCCTTATACAACAAACTGACATTACTTTACCCTGGTTGCTCATACCCACATGATCTATTATCGTTTATATTCAACTCATATTATTTACGCCTTTTTTCCTTCAGGACGGACTGGTGTTCTTATGCATATACATATACATATATATTCTATTTTGCATTATATATACTCTGATCTGTATATTTCAGGTACTCGCTTGTAATTGTTTATTGGTTTACTCCTGTCTTTGGGAATTATCTACTTAGCTGTTTTATTATGGAGGAATCCAGTGGAGATGACAATGTCTTGGTTGAACAAGAATATAGTACCTTTGTTCATACCTGTAATGATAACACAAAGAGGTTAAGGAAAGCAACTCATTTATTTGATGGTGTATCAGAAATAATTTGTGATGAACCCTCGGATCTGACCCACCATTTTGTTAAACTTGAAAAACTGTTAACAGAAAATATAAGATTATGGTGGGACATTACTTCCCTTGAGAATTACATAAGATGTAACCGCATCCCAAGGGGATTGCGTATTAAAAAAGTCCCATCGTTCGGTTTTATGAATAAACAATTCGAACTAGATTGGGTAGATATACTAGACTCCTGCTCCAAAAAATTGATGGAGCTCATTATCCAGCAAAAAACTAAGGAAAAATCCATTTTAATGGCTGACATTAAAATCCTTCAGATCAAATTGCAACCTTACAGCAGAAGGGAGCAATTCGTTAAGAACGATAAAACATTATCATCAAATATTGAAATATCTGAAAATACCATCAGTGAAAAGAAACAACAAAAATTTGAACGAGATAGGATTGATTACACTAAAAATCAGGTGTACTGCTGGCAAAAACCGGTTGTTGTACGGGAGATTATGGGCACCAGTACTCCAAGGGGTAGGAGTCAAAACCCAAAACGAGGGACAGTAAATGCCCCAAATAAATCTATCCTTAAAAACAAACGCATTGAAGCATCTAGTTTTGAATCTGATTATTCAGACCCAGACCTAGATCTCATTCGGTCTCTTTTGATAAATCAAGAGAACAATCTAGGGACCGTGGGATGACAAACTATGATAGAAATATCACACCATCTTGTTCTTCATCCAAAACCAATAGATCGTCTGGCCAACCCTCCTTGGCTTTTTTAGATATGGGTGCAAAAAGCCGGGGAGAACGCGCAGATCAAAGAGGAAACGAGGGGGGTCAAAACAGAACGAAACGCAAGAAATACGACTAGGGGTTCCAAACAATGTTATTAACATCTCAGGTGTGGAATTAACCCTAGATCAATTGTCCCTCCTCAATAAAGGCCTCGGATTTGCGCCAAGTCAAAATTTCAAATTATTTGAAACCATTATCGATTTACAAAAGTTTACACGCAAGCTAGCTCTAAGGAAGATGTTTGCTGTTAAAGATGGTTTTGCAAATACTGAAAGCACAGACGGTACAATTGTAGAAGCTAATCCGTTGATCACCACAGATATACAGACGTTGAACTTCCAAGAAGTTTGTGTTCTTTCAGACATGGACTCTCTATTGGAACTGCAAGGCGAACCACTTATGACATACACTCAACCCTTCTTTGGTAAAGAGGATTCGGGTTATCGCCCAAAATCCTTATTTTGCCCCAGTTTCAATAGAGGTCCATCCATCACCACATTTAAACACCTTGTTGAACGCGATTTACGCATACTAGCAAGGGGGTTCACCTGCTCTAAAGTTGCCAAAGGTAATCTCTCATATACTGAGATTCAAGAAATGGAATGCATTAAAAAACATCATGACTTAATACTTAAAAGTGCAGATAAGGGCGGGGCTCTTGTCATTTTGTCAAAAGATCAGTATTTCACAGAAGCAATGAGACAATTAAGTGACTGTATTACATACAAACCACTTAGGAGTAACCCTACACTTCAGTATCAACATGAATTGTTGGAGCTACTGGACATGGGAAAAATTTTGAATGTGATCAATAAAAAGGAGTTTGATTTTCTTTCCTGTCCACATCCCGTGATTCCGATATTTCACCATCTCCCAAAGATCCATAAATCGCTGGTCAACCCTCCTGGTCGTCCAATCATAGCGAGTATTGGATCTTTGGGAGATGGATTATCGCGGTATGTGGACAGGTTTTTGCAACCACTGGTATCACAATTACCTTCATACATAAGAGACACCACTGATTTCGTTGCCAGCATACAGGGGTTCACTTGGCACAAGGAGTACAGGTGGGTCACCATGGACGTGACCTCCCTGTACTCCATTATTGAACACCATCACGGCCTTGCTGCCATTAAACACTTCCTTGATTTATCCACTTTATCTTTATCACATTGCACTTTTCTATTAGAATCTATATCATTTTTACTCACTCACAATTATTTTTTATTTGATAAGCGTTTTTATTTACAAACACTGGGCACCGCTATGGGCACGAGTTTTGCACCGTCATATGCAAACTTATTTATGGGTCTTTGGGAATCACAATTTATTTATCATAGTCACAATCCATTTCGTCACAATATTGTTTACTTTGGAAGATACATTGATGATTTGATATTTATTTGGAAGGGTGATGAAGTTTCACTTTTTTCTTTCATTGAACACATTAGCACTAATAATTATAATCATAAATTCACCTATCAACATAATATTAATAATATTCATTTTCTTGACTTGCTCCTGTATGTTGGCAACGACATGAACATACAAACAGATATTTATAGAAAGGACAACTCTAGGAACACACTTCTAAATGCACATAGCTGCCATCCACGCTCCTTGATCAAAAATATTCCAGGAGCACAATTTGTTAGGCTAAAGAGAATCTGTTCGGACAATGATGTCTTTATTCAAAGAGCTAAAGAAATGTCCGACAGATTCCTGGAAAGGGGTTACTCTGTCCATGACATCACATCTGCATTCAATAAAGCGGATGCCATGGACAGAAGTACTCTTATTCGCAAAAAGTCAAAGGACTATCAATCTAAGAAGTTGCGAGATCGATCTATAATTTCAACTACCACTAACAGTCCCATGTTCATTAGCACATTCAATTCACAGTCACAACAGATTTGCAATATTATTGCCAAACACTGGCACACATTGTCCCTTGACAAAGATATTCGAGATATAGTGAAGGGTGGCCCCAAATTTACATATCGTAAGGCAAAAACACTAGCTGCTCACTTATCTCCGAGTATGTTCAACTCTGGATCGAATGTTTCCAAAGTCAATAGCATCCCAAAGGGATTTTTTCATTGTGGCAAATGCTCAATGTGCAGGTACGCGGTTCAAACTAAGTTTAATTTATATAACAATGATCGTCAAAAATATTATCTTAGATCATTTCTAAATTGCAATATTTCCCATGTTGTCTATGTTTTGAACTGTGCTTGCGGTCTACTGTACGTGGGCCGCACTATAAGACCTTTGAAAACCAGAATTGCGGAACACGTCAGGTTAATCAAAAAGAGAGATGTTAATCATCCTGTGCCCAGACATTTCTCTTCATGCCCTGTAGGTAGTATTAATAATTTTTCATTTAAAGCTATAGAACATGTACCATGCCATCCCAGAGGTGGAAACAGGGAAAATACATTAAACCAAAGGGAGATGTATTGGATACACACTCTCAACACTCTCCATCCCCATGGGATCAATGTTGAATGGGAGTTGAAACACTTCCTACAGGGTTGATAAAGTGGAGAGTCTTGGGAGTGTGTATACTAATGCACCTCACATATACCCCAAGGGGTTAATTTCTGTTCATTAGGGACGCATCACCCTTTCATTTTTCTAGATTTAACTATTGCATTGTTTGTATTATCTGCAGGCATGAAATACAAGTTCTATGCACAATACTCATTGTATACTAAGGTATGAATTGTGATATACATTATCAATATGCATCATTTGTTGCTCTACGCACATTAGTCATTATAAATCTATCTATGAATTAGGTTTAATATGCTTCATCAATTCTTCTTGACATTTGTCCATTGGACTATATCCCCATATATATGTTCTATCCTTGTGTTTTCATAATAAAATTCAAGGGATGATACTATTTGGTATCACATATGCTGCTATTCACAGATCTTGATTTTAAATTATATGTTTAAATTTGTAATGTTTACATGTTACCATTTGGTATTGATGTTTGTTCTATTTCATACACTGCAGTGTCCACATGACCCTCCCAGTAATGATAAGTACTGATTGCTAATTGTTATCATCTGCATGCAATTATATATTGACCTATCAGGACAAGGGACTATGTATATAACACTTCAGTGTGAGAGATCTTTGTACTCTTTGATAAAGTTCCTTCACGGAACGAAACGCGTCAGAGGTGTTCTCCGTTTTGTGATGCACAGCACTATAGTGCAATAAAGCTGTTTTTATTCATTCATGTATCCGGCTGAGTTCCTGTTGCTGTGACCACCCACCAACTACAATTCATGTTAGACCCAAGCAAGACTAATCTTATAGTGCACAAAATCACTAGCTGCCTGAACTGTGAGCGTTAATCGCTAGATGTACCTCCTGCCTAATTATAGTAATGACAGGTTCAAACAGTTAGCAAATTGTAGTTCATATATATAGCATCAAGGAGGAATGACAACACACACAAATTGTGTAAGGCACTGTATGTTACTGCAGACCATGAGAGCAAGCAGAAGCGTTTAACATTGAATTGCCATTTCATTGTGGGATTCCCTTAATATAAGGCTATCATATAAACGCCACTTGCTTGCAAGTAGCAGAGCTCCAACATCGCTCTCAACAAGTACTGGGAGTCCCTGTGACTAGTGACAGTAGTAATGAGATAACAGTGGAACAGAGAATCAATATCTCTATAATCAGTGATATGGGCTGAATTGCAGAGTGAATGGGGGATTCCCTGTTTCTAAACTGTCATATGAACGTTGCTTGCTTCCAAACAACACAGCTCCAACATCGCTGTCAATATTTACTGGGAGTCCCTGAGGCTAGTGTCAGATAGTTGTTAGCAGTATTGAAATAACATCAGTGCATGATACTTAGCTATGTGACTCTTGTCCTCTGCTCATACTGGGACACAGAACTGCCAAAGCTGCCGATACACTCCTCCTAGCTGCTTCCTGCTCGGGATCAGTTGCTCAACGTGGTGTGACGTCACCACGCCACGGTGCCCACGCCCTACGCGTTTCTCTCCAGGCGGAGCTTCGTCAGGGGCAGGTGGATGCTTTAATGTAATATTTATTAATAGTGTGCGGGAGCGGGCGTCTCCTGAGATGAACCGCATTGATTTCATTGATGGCCTGTGACGTCACAATTGAGTGGCAAATGGTTCACACGCCATCTGATTGGCTGTGAAAACCATGTGCCTTTTTTGGGGGGGTGTGTGACGTCATGTAAAGGGAGTGAAGCCAGCCAAACAGAATGGCTGTGCTTCCTTTCCCTTTAAAATGACAGCACCAAACCCATATGGCCACAGTGACCTGTTATTTCAACCAATCAGATTGGGAGATGTATATCCCCAATCTGATTGGTTGTAGTAGACCATGACTTCCTTTGGATGACGTCACATCCTTTCCCAAAATTGACTCTGTCACATGGTCTACTACAACCAATCAGATTGGGGATATACATCTAACAAAATAAATGTTGGTTTTTGTGACATCATGTTAAAGGGAAAGGAAGCACAGCAATTCTGATTGACTGGCTTCACTCCTTTTACATGACATCACACCCCCCCAAAAAAGGCACATGGTTTTCATATCCAATCAGATGGCATGTGAACCATTTGCCACTCAAATGTGATGTCATAGGCCATATGCAGCCTCAAGTGCAGCCTCATTTGATGCCAAGAAGCTGAGGAGGGAGGACCTCCTGCCCAATAAGAATACAATGCTGTTAGAGAAGGAGGAGGAAGGAGGAGGAAGGAAGAAGGAGGAAGGAAGGAAGGAAGGGAGGGAGGGAGGGAGGAAGAGGAAGGATGGAGGACTATTTAATCTGGTAGTTCTGAATGGCCGGCAAAGCCGGCCAATCAGATCAACAGGTAACTCACTGGTCCTAAGGACGCAGTGAGAAAAAAATACCAGATCAACAAAAATATACTGTAACTGTTAAATGTAACATAAACTGGTATCTAGTGCAACAGTAAATTAAAATAATGTGGACTAAAATAGGAGCATTAATGTAAAAAATCTGAATGGGGGTATATCGAGCAGAGCACACCGCCAGACGCCCACTGGGAGGCAAACTCTTAAACCGTCCCAGTCGACTCGGCATACATGTACTGTACCCGGATATGGGAGTGCACAAGCGCCCGGAACATGGCCACGATGTTTGTTGGGACCTCCCTCTCCAGACACTGCTTCCTGGTATTATAAATGGCTAGTTTAGCCAATGCCAGGAGCAGGTTGATGAGAAAATCCGTGAGCTTATTGTCCCGGGACACTGGGCACCCAAAAATAAAAAGGTGAAGGGAAAAGTGCAGCCAGAACTGCAGGAGAAGGCCCCTCAAGTTGGATAAGAGGGGTTGCAGTATGGTGCAGCTAAAATAAATATGGTACACTGTGATGGTGAAGAGGTAACCAAGTCATCAATAAAGATATAATACCCGGCTGGTTACCTCTGAACCATACTTGTTGGTTTATAGTGTCGGCTTTTGGACCCATTTTTTGTACATGAAATGTATGTGATTGTTCATCAATAAAGAATTTATGTGTGTTTTACCTTTCCAGGAGTGCTAATCAGTGGAGATTCACAGGCTATGAGTTTCAGGGGGGGGGGCTGTTGCGGTAAAAGTGTTGTCACATTGTGTCTAGGTTGACAGGGTCAAGTGTTGCTGGCCACCCCAAAAATCTATCCGGTAATCAAGTCAGATTCCTAGGGATATATAGGCACAGACCTCCGGTCAAAATCCTCCCTTGAAAACAGTTATGCGACTCACAGGTAAAGGGTGCATAGGGATGTGAGGCGTTCTGGACACAGTCAAGAGCTCTCTAGGTTAAAGGGGATACTCATTTAATGCCCAGGTCACCCAGAAGCTGTATAGGGCGTGACTCACCACTAAGTTCCCTGCTTCAGCACAACCCAGGAAGGTAACGGGGCAAAGGGTTGTGAGGTGTCCCTGAAACAGTCAAGGGGTCCTTATGTTAATGGAGATGCCCAATCAATGCTCAGGTCGGTCACCCAGAACCGGTATAGGGTTTCTGGGGGTACTTCAATCAGCTACAAGATTGTGAGGGGGCTTTTAAACGTCCAGTCCTAAGTATTGCATAGAGTGTGGGGAATATGGGTAGTAAGAAATAACATGCAACT
Source organism: Ascaphus truei (assembly GCF_040206685.1). Taxonomy (NCBI): domain Eukaryota; kingdom Metazoa; phylum Chordata; class Amphibia; order Anura; family Ascaphidae; genus Ascaphus; species Ascaphus truei. The sequence continues at coordinate 237,002,548 of NC_134483.1, forward strand.
TCTTATTCTATTTCCCATAACCAAAAAACAGGATATTTTTAAAGTATATATTTTAAGGAACAGTGTGTTTTAGAATATATGCTTGCGCACAGTAAAATTAGCTGGGACTCAGACAGTGCCACTGTGTCTACTCATAAAGTGGGGATCAAAAGCAAGAGAGGAAGTCTGAGGTGTCAAAACCATTTGGACAGGAGGGAAGAAGTCAAGTACCCACGCCCTCAGATCAAGGTACGCCTTTGAATTTCCATTTGGCCCACCAGAATGGCCGGGACCTGTCACTGTGTGGGGCATTGAGGGAATCAAGGGCCAGAGATGCTAAATTTCCCATACCCCTTGGTTCATTCAGAATTCCAGGTAACCCTGTGCGCCCTACCAGCTTGTCTCTGATTTGCTGCAGAGATTTTTCTCACGCTCCTGATTGTGGGAGCCGTAATCTTTAATTAAAGTCAGAGTGTAAGAGACGTGTGCAGAGGTACGCAATGGAGACCATTAAATGGAAACTTAAATTAGGCTTTATTGCGCCTGTCCCTTTAACACAAAAAAAACATTCAAATTAAGCAAAAGAAAACCTACTCCACTTTGGAGAATATCTACACATCTCCCTAACAGGGTGGTTAGCTAAGCTAATTAACAGGCCAAATATATATACATATATACAGATATACAACAAAAAAGTCCCATAAGAAAATCTTATCTGTTTCTTGTAGCTGTAGGGGAAAGCCTCTCTGCTCTCCTGGGTCAGCACCCTTGTGTGCTAAGGCAATATCTGTCCAGGTCTGTCCTTGTCTTGCTATCAGCATAGAGTCCAGTCCTTCTGCCGCTCAAGACATCTGTTCCTCTGGTCAGTCCAGTGTGGACTAAGGGAAATCTGGTCTGTCTTTCCTTGGGTCAGCCCCCAATTTTGAGACTAAGGAATCCTCCTTCCTGTCTCAGGGATAGGATTCCCTGCAGCTAGGAGAGTTTACAGTGGTGACACACTTTATTCTCGGAAGATTGGCAACTGTCTTGAATGTTTTCCACGTTTGAATAATCTTTCTCACTGTAGACTGATGGACTTTAAATTGTTTGGAAATGGCCTTATAACCCTTCCCAGATTGATGGGCAGCAACAATTGCTTCTCTAAGATCATTGCTGATGTCAACCTCCTTGGCATTGTGTTAACACACACCTGAATGCTCCAGACCGGCAAACTGCTAAAACTTCGGCTTTTATAGAGGTGGTCACACTTGCTGATGATCAATGAATCAAGGGCATTTGATTAGCAGCACCTGTCTGCTACTTAGCATCTTAATTCCTATGGAAGCAGTAATGGTGTACTTAGTTTTTCACACATAGCTTCTCCATTTTGGCTTTATTTTTGTTAAATAAATCATGACATGATGTAATATGTCATGTGTTGTTGTTCATCTGAGGTTGTATTTACCTAATTTTTAGACTTGCTAAAGAACAGATGATTGTTATTATGTCCTGATATGTAAAACCATAGAATTCAAAAAGGGATTTGACAGCTTCAGCACAGCTGGCTCAATCATAGGCTCACTATAAGACTACAGTAAGTCACTAATTGAGACACCCATGTTGCAGCAGGGACTGATTGACCCAGGCATTCATCACATTTCAGTATGTTCCCATTATGCCCTTCAATTGATTCTCTCCTTCTGTATTCCCTTGAAAAATAAAAAAAATTCTGTTTTAAATCTTTTCAGTGTCATACTATATTATACGCATTTGCAGGTCCGGGGGTTTGTGCTGTTGTTTGTGCTGCATTTTCATGAAAATGGTAGTGCATTGTTAGGTTGGGGGAGGGGGAAGATAAACCCTAGTGGTGTGAGGAGCCAGCCAGCCGCAAAAATGTCAATGAATAAAGTACTGTAATGAAGTTTAAATAGTGTACTTGTCTGATAGGGGGGGGGGGGGGGGGGGGGGCATGTCTTTAACATCAGTGGATATTGAGGAGATATATATATAATTATTTAGTATTTTGTAAAAGATTTTGTAAAAGATTTTGTAAAAGTCATAATTTGAGATAAAATATTGATAAATTTGACATGATGTCCAAACTGTGGCCATCTCATCATCTGCTGCATTAATTACGGACCATATTACATAAGCGCACGCTACTGTATAAAAGGGGAGAAGGGTCCTCTGGCGTGTTACTCTGCTTGTGGCTCCACGACGTGTAAAACGTATGAAATTCAAGAGAAGAAAGGGGGACCACAGTGAGGAAACAACACAATGGTTATACACAATTCACTTCTTCATTTAAATAGGGGGGGGAAGAAGGGGGATGGATTGTGAAATTTCACTTATAGGAGGAGACACACACATCAAATCTCTAATATCTTGAGCAGATGTCTTCTTCTCTGTGTTTGATTGGGTGGGTTGAGGGTAAAGGGATGCCTCCTGATATCTTCCTCAAGAAAAAATAAAAAAGGGAAAAAAATAGTGCAATACAATTTATTAACAGGTGAGTAAAAAGATTTCAAACTTACAAGCGACCGATATTAGTTAGCATAGGGAGAAGATGCCGCCAGACTCCACAGCGCGTCCCTTCCTGGGTTGGGGTGTCTTGTCTTGGCTGGTTCCCTGCTGGCAAGTTCTTCCTGTCTGTGCTTTGAATTTTAGGTGGCTGCAGTGCGGATATCCAAAGCCCGTGCACAGGCTGGGTCCTCCTCCGGCCGCCTATCCTCTCTGCACACACGATACTCAGCTTCCTTCCTCCGTTGCGCATGCGCATGCGCAGACGGCGAGACGCTGGGCCAGAAAAACAGGGAAGTCAAACTCCTCGCTACGGTGGCTTGCAGTGACCAAAAAACGTCAGACGCGTTTCGCTAATGCTTCCTCAGTGACGTGTGCAAGATCAGGGTAGCACCTTGCGGCTTCGTCGGTTTAACTCTTGATGTGCTGGTTTCTGCCGGGCCACGTTGGCTGTGTTAATGCACTCAGTTAAACATATCTTATCCGCGGGTGCAACAGTTAACGCATCTTAGGCAATAAATACAATACATTAAACTACTTGAAATTTCACATATTAACTTTAAGAACAAGTGACATGCATGCTTTTTTTTTTTACGCTACTGTATGTCCGGCTTTTTGCACACGTACTGCGGCGGTGTACTCATTTCACAACAGTAGAAAACCAGTACTGTAATGTATAAAAGACACTGTGCATTGAGTTTTTATTATGAAACTCCTAAATTGATACAGTAACTTCTTCAGTACCAAGGTCAATTTACAATGTTTTTTTTTAAACAAGTCGACACATTACTGTAGCACAAGCAGTGTACACATTAGAATTCATTACAATTCATGAATATCTGCCACCTGGCGCATACGCGAAGAATCGCCCCCAATTAAATCCGAACGATTATAATTAAACAGATCAACTGCGGATCAGCCGAAGGTGCTGAGCGGCGCGAATGTGGCATGAATGCGGGGATGCCCAATTTATTGCGCGTGAAATTCAGAAGATGCAACCGCTACGCCCCCGAGAAGTTTTTTAAAAAAGGCTGGCGCAGCAGTATATGTAAATACTGAACCCCTCCATACAGGTAAGGTTTTCCTGATATTACAGCTTCAACAATGGTGGCTCAATCAGAGGCTCAGTACAGTATAAAACAACAGTAAGTAACAGTTTGAGACACCTACAGTATGCTGCAGGAGGTACTGAATGAGCCACTTGTGCTGAAGCAGGGATAGCATGATAATTTGATCTCGAATTGAGAATGTATTCTCTGCTGGCTGTCCAGATCCGCCCCCCACCAGCCCCTCCCAGAGCTCAGGTTTTCCTGATATCACAGCTTCAGCACAGGTGGCTCAATCAGAGGCTCAGTATAAGACTACAGTAAGTAGTCTACACTTTACAGTACAGTTGATGATCGGTATGAAATTTAACACAAAGGGATCACTGCGTGACATCATGCATGTGGGTAAAGATAGAGTTCAGGAAACAGCTAGCCGCTATGGTAATGAAGCTGCTTTAATGTAACCACAACACAAGGTATTGCACACTGCTCACTATCAATTCCACAATTGAGTACAAATAACTAGTGTTAAATACAGTAACACTAAGTGAGTGCTACCTATGTACTGAAGTCAATATTTTTAATGTTTGAATGATCACATGATAAGGTCACATGAACATTCACAGAAGTACATTTACGGTGCACATCACAATAAACATTTTTAATTTTCTAACATGCTATAGTGAAAACCAAGGTGAAAAGTGAAAAATAAAAATAAAAAGTGAGTTAAATATTAAAACACGTTGAGCAGATGGTTTAGACCCAAGCAAGACTAATCTTATAGTGCACAAAATCACTAGCTGCCTGAACTGTGAGCGTTAATCGCTAGATGTACCTCCTGCCTAATTATAGTAATGACAGGTTCAAACAGTTAGCAAATTGTAGTTCATATATATAGCATCAAGGAGGAATGACAACACACACAAATTGTGTAAGGCACTGTATGTTACTGCAGACCATGAGAGCAAGCAGAAGCGTTTAACATTGAATTGCCATTTCATTGTGGGATTCCCTTAATATAAGGCTATCATATAAACGCCACTTGCTTGCAAGTAGCAGAGCTCCAACATCGCTCTCAACAAGTACTGGGAGTCCCTGTGACTAGTGACAGTAGTAATGAGATAACAGTGGAACAGAGAATCAATATATCTATAATCAGTGATATGGGCTGAATTGCAGAGTGAATGGGGGATTCCCTGTTTCTAAACTGTCATATGAACGTTGCTTGCTTCCAAACAACACAGCTCCAACATCGCTGTCAATATTTACTGGGAGTCCCTGAGGCTAGTGTCAGATAGTTGTTAGCAGTATTGAAATAACATCAGTGCATGATACTTAGCTATGTGACTCTTGTCCTCTGCTCATACTGGGACACAGAACTGCCAAAGCTGCCGATACACTCCTCCTAGCTGCTTCCTGCTCGGGATCAGTTGCTCAACGTGGTGTGACGTCACCACGCCACGGTGCCCACGCCCTACGCGTTTCTCTCCAGGCGGAGCTTCGTCAGGGGCAGGTGGATGCTTTAATGTAATATTTATTAATAGTGTGCGGGAGCGGGCGTCTCCTGAGATGAACCGCATTGATTTCATTGATGGCCTGTGACGTCACATTTGAGTGGCAAATGGTTCACACGCCATCTGATTGGCTGTGAAAACCATGTGCCTTTTTTTGGGGGTGTGTGACGTCATGTAAAGGGAGTGAAGCCAGCCAAACAGAATGGCTGTGCTTCCTTTCCCTTTAAAATGACGGCACCAAACCCATATGGCCACAGTGACCTGTTATTTCAACCAATCAGATTGGGAGATGTATATCCCCAATCTGATTGGTTGTAGTAGACCATGACTTCCTTTGGATGACGTCACATCCTTTCCCAAAATTGACTCTGTCACATGGTCTACTACAACCAATCAGATTGGGGATATACATCTAACAAAATAAATGTTGGTTTTTGTGACATCATGTTAAAGGGAAAGGAAGCACAGCAATTCTGATTGACTGGCTTCACTCCTTTTACATGACATCACACCCCCCAAAAAAAGGCACATGGTTTTCATATCCAATCAGATGGCATGTGAACCATTTGCCACTCAAATGTGATGTCATAGGCCATATGCAGCCTCAAGTGCAGCCTCATTTGATGCCAAGAAGCTGAGGAGGGAGGACCTCCTGCCCAATAAGAATACAATGCTGTTAGAGAAGGAAGAGGAAGGAGGAGGAAGGCAGAAGGAGGAAGGAAGGAAGGAAGGAAGGGAGGGAGGAAGAGGAAGGATGGAGGACTATTTAATCTGGTAGTTCTGAATGGCCGGCAAAGCCGGCCAATCAGATCAACAGGCAACTCACTGGTCCTAAGGACGCAGTGAGAAAAAAATACCAGATCAACAAAAATATACTGTAACTGTTAAATGTAACATAAACTGGTATCTAGTGCAACAGTAAATTAAAATAATGTGGACTAAAATAGGAGCATTAATGTAAAAAATCTGAATGGGGGTATATCGAGCAGAGCACACCGCCAGACGCCCACTGGGAGGCAAACTCTTAAACCGTCCCAGTCGACTCGGCATACATGTACTGTACCCGGATATGGGAGTGCACAAGCGCCCGGAACATGGCCACGATGTTTGTTGGGACCTCCCTCTCCAGACACTGCTTCCTGGTATTATAAATGGCTAGTTTAGCCAATGCCAGGAGCAGGTTGATGAGAAAATCCGTAGGCTTATTGTCCCGGGACACTGGGCACCCAAAAATAAAAAGGTGAAGGGAAAAGTGCAGCCAGAACTGCAGGAGAAGGCCCCTCAAGTTGGATAAGAGGGGTTGCAGTATGGTGCAGCTAAAATAAATATGGTACACTGTGATGGTGAAGAGGTAACCAAGTCATCAATAAAGATATAATACCCGGCTGGTTACCTCTGAACCATACTTGTTGGTTTATAGTGTCGGCTTTTGGACCCATTTTTTGTACATGAAATGTATGTGATTGTTCATCAATAAAGAATTTATGTGTGTTTTACCTTTCCAGGAGTGCTAATCAGTGGAGATTCACAGGCTATGAGTTTCAGGGGGGGGGGCTGTTGCGGTAAAAGTGTTGTCACATTGTGTCTAGGTTGACAGGGTCAAGTGTTGCTGGCCACCCCAAAAATCTATCCGGTAATCAAGTCAGATTCCTAGGGATATATAGGCACAGACCTCCGGTCAAAATCCTCCCTTGAAAACAGTTATGCGACTCACAGGTAAAGGGTGCATAGGGATGTGAGGCGTTCTGGACACAGTCAAGAGCTCTCTAGGTTAAAGGGGATACTCATTTAATGCCCAGGTCACCCAGAAGCTGTATAGGGCGTGACTCACCACTAAGTTCCCTGCTTCAGCACAACCCAGGAAGGTAACGGGGCAAAGGGTTGTGAGGTGTCCCTGAAACAGTCAAGGGGTCCTTATGTTAATGGAGATGCCCAATCAATGCTCAGGTCGGTCACCCAGAACCGGTATAGGGTTTCTGGGGGTACTTCAATCAGCTACAAGATTGTGAGGGGGCTTTTAAACGTCCAGTCCTAAGTATTGCATAGAGTGTGGGGAATATGGGTAGTAAGAAATAACATGCAACTTCTTATTCTATTTCCCATAACCAAAAAACAGGATATTTTTAAAGTATATATTTTAAGGAACAGTGTGTTTTAGAATATATGCTTGCGCACAGTAAAATTAGCTGGGACTCAGACAGTGCCACTGTGTCTACTCATAAAGTGGGGATCAAAAGCAAGAGAGGAAGTCTGAGGTGTCAAAACCATTTGGACAGGAGGGAAGAAGTCAAGTACCCACGCCCTCAGATCAAGGTACGTCTTTGAATTTCCATTTGGCCCACCAGAATGGCCAGGACCTGTCACTGTGTGGGGCATTGAGGGAATCAAGGGCCAGAGATGCTAAATTTCCCATACCCCTTGGTTCATTCAGATTTCCAGGTAACCCTGTGCGCCCTACCAGCTTGTCTCTGATTTGCTGCAGAGATTTTTCTCACGCTCCTGATTGGGGGAGCCGTAATCTTTAATTAAAGTCAGAGTGTAAGAGACGTGTGCAGAGGTACGCAATGGAGACCATTAAATGGAAACTTAAATTAGGCTTTATTGCGCCTGTCCCTTTAACACAAAAAAAACATTCAAATTAAGCAAAAGAAAACCTACTCCACTTTGGAGAATATCTACACATCTCCCTAACAGGGTGGTTAGCTAAGCTAATTAACAGGCCAAATATATATACATATATACAGATATACAACAAAAAAGTCCCATAAGAAAATCTTATCTGTTTCTTGTAGCTGTAGGGGATAGCCTCTCTGCTCTCCTGGGTCAGCACCCTTGTGTGCTAAGGCAATATCTGTCCAGGTCTGTCCTTGTCTTGCTATCAGCATAGAGTCCAGTCCTTCTGCGCTCAAGACATCTGTTCCTCTGGTCAGTCCAGTGTGGACTAAGGGAAATCTGGTCTGTCTTTCCTTGGGTCAGCCCCCAATTTTGAGACTAAGGAATCCTCCTTCCTGTCTCAGGGATAGGATTCCCTGCAGCTAGGAGAGTTTACAGTGGTGACACACTTTATTCTCGGAAGATTGGCAACTGTCTTGAATGTTTTCCACGTTTGAATAATCTTTCTCACTGTAGACTGATGGACTTTAAATTGTTTGGAAATGGCCTTATAACCCTTCCCAGATTGATGGGCAGCAACAATTGCTTCTCTAAGATCATTGCTGATGTCAACCTCCTTGGCATTGTGTTAACACACACCTGAATGCTCCAGACCGGCAAACTGCTAAAACTTCGGCTTTTATAGAGGTGGTCACACTTGCTGATGATCAATGAATCAAGGGCATTTGATTAGCAGCACCTGTCTGCTACTTAGCATCTTAATTCCTATGGAAGCAGTAATGGTGTACTTAGTTTTTCACACATAGCTTCTCCATTTTGGCTTTATTTTTGTTAAATAAATCATGACATGATGTAATATGTCATGTGTTGTTGTTCATCTGAGGTTGTATTTACCTAATTTTTAGACTTGCTAAAGAACAGATGATTGTTATTATGTCCTGATATGTAAAACCATAGAATTCAAAAAGGGATTTGACAGCTTCAGCACAGCTGGCTCAATCATAGGCTCACTATAAGACTACAGTAAGTCACTAATTGAGACACCCATGTTGCAGCAGGGACTGATTGACCCAGGCATTCATCACATTTCAGTATGTTCCCATTATGCCCTTCAATTGATTCTCTCCTTCTGTATTCCCTTGAAAAATAAAAAAAATTCTGTTTTAAATCTTTTCAGTGTCATACTATATTATACGCATTTGCAGGTCCGGGGGTTTGTGCTGTTGTTTGTGCTGCATTTTCATGAAAATGGTAGTGCATTGTTAGGTTGGGGGAGGGGGAAGATAAACCCTAGTGGTGTGAGGAGCCAGCCAGCCGCAAAAATGTCAATGAATAAAGTACTGTAATGAAGTTTAAATAGTGTACTTGTCTGATCAGGGGGGGGGGGGGGGGCATGTCTTTAACATCAGTGGATATTGAGGAGATATATATATAATTATTTAGTATTTTGTAAAAGATTTTGTAAAAGATTTTGTAAAAGTCATAATTTGAGATAAAATATTGATAAATTTGACATGATGTCCAAACTGTGGCCATCTCATCATCTGCTGCATTAATTACGGACCATATTAAATAAGCGCACGCTACTGTATAAAAGGGGAGAAGGGTCCTCTGGCGTGTTACTCTGCTTGTGGCTCCACGACGTGTAAAACGTATGAAATTCAAGAGAAGAAAGGGGGACCACAGTGAGGAAACAACACAATGGTTATACACAATTCACTTCTTCATTTAAATAGGGGGGGGAAGAAGGGGGATGGATTGTGAAATTTCACTTATAGGAGGAGACACACACATCAAATCTCTAATATCTTGAGCAGATGTCTTCTTCTCTGTGTTTGATTGGGTGGGTTGAGGGTAAAGGGATGCCTCCTGATATCTTCCTCAAGAAAAAATAAAAAAGGGAAAAAAATAGTGCAATACAATTTATTAACAGGTGAGTAAAAAGATTTCAAACTTACAAGCGACCGATATTAGTTAGCATAGGGAGAAGATGCCGCCAGACTCCACAGCGCGTCCCTTCCTGGGTTGGGGTGTCTTGTCTTGGCTGGTTCCCTGCTGGCAAGTTCTTCCTGTCTGTGCTTTGAGTTTTAGGTGGCTGCAGTGCGGATATCCAAAGCCCGTGCACAGGCTGGGTCCTCCTCCGGCCGCCTATCCCCTCTGCACACACGATACTCAGCTTTCTTCCTCCGTTGCGCATGCGCATGCGCAGACGGCGAGACGCTGGGCCAGAAAAACAGGGAAGTCAAACTCCTCGCTACGGTGGCTTGCAGTGACCAAAAAACGTCAGACGCGTTTCGCTAATGCTTCCTCAGTGACGTGTGCAAGATCAGGGTAGCAGCAGTCTCTTATACCTTGCGGCTTCGTCGGTTTAACTCTTGATGTGCTGGTTTCTGCCGGGCCACGTTGGCTGTGTTAATGCACTCAGTTAAACATATCTTATCCGCGGGTGCAACAGTTAACGCATCTTAGGCAATAAATACAATACATTAAACTACTTGAAATTTCACATATTAACTTTAAGAACAAGTGACATGCATGCTTTTTTTTTTTACGCTACTGTATGTCCGGCTTTTTGCACACGTACTGCGGCGGTGTACTCATTTCACAACAGTAGAAAACCAGTACTGTAATGTATAAAAGACACTGTGCATTGAGTTTTTATTATGAAACTCCTAAATTGATACAGTAACTTCTTCAGTACCAAGGTACCAAGTACTGGGAGTCCCTGTGACTAGTGACAGTAGTAATGAGATAACAGTGGAACAGAGAATCAATATCTCTATAATCAGTGATATGGGCTGAATTGCAGAGTGAATGGGGGATTCCCTGTTTCTAAACTGTCATATGAACGTTGCTTGCTTCCAAACAACACAGCTCCAACATCGCTGTCAATATTTATTGGGAGTCCCTGAGGCTAGTGTCAGATAGTTGTTAGCAGTATTGAAATAACATCAGTGCATGATACTTAGCTATGTGACTCTTGTCCTCTGCTCATACTGGGACACAGAAATGCCAAAGCTGCCGATACACTCCTCCTAGCTGCTTCCTGCTCGGGATCAGTTGCTCAACGTGGTGTGACGTCACCACGCCACGGTGCCCACGCCCTACGCGTTTCTCTCCAGGCGGAGCTTCGTCAGGGGCAGGTGGATGCTTTAATGTAATATTTATTAATAGTGTGCGGGAGCGGGCGTCTCCTGAGATGAACCGCATTGATTTCATTGATGGCCTGTGACGTCACATTTGAGTGGCAAATGGTTCACACGCCATCTGATTGGCTGTGAAAACCATGTGCCTTTTTTTGGGGGGTGTGTGACGTCATGTAAAGGGAGTGAAGCCAGCCAAACAGAATGGCTGTGCTTCCTTTCCCTTTAAAATGACGGCACCAAACCCATATGGCCACAGTGACCTGTTATTTCAACCAATCAGATTGGGAGATGTATATCCCCAATCTGATTGGTTGTAGTAGACCATGACTTCCTTTGGATGACGTCACATCCTTTCCCAAAATTGACTCTGTCACATGGTCTACTACAACCAATCAGATTGGGGATATACATCTAACAAAATAAATGTTGGTTTTTGTGACATCATGTTAAAGGGAAAGGAAGCACAGCAATTCTGATTGACTGACTTCACTCCTTTTACATGACATCACACCCCCCCAAAAAAGGCACATGGTTTTCATATCCAATCAGATGGCATGTGAACCATTTGCCACTCAAATGTGATGTCATAGGCCATATGCAGCCTCAAGTGCAGCCTCATTTGATGCCAAGAAGCTGAGGAGGGAGGACCTCCTGCCCAATAAGAATACAATGCTGTTAGAGAAGGAGGAGGAAGGAGGAGGAAGGAAGAAGGAGGAAGGAAGGAAGGAAGGGAGGGAGGGAGGAAGGATGGAGGACTATTTAATCTGGTAGTTCTGAATGGCCGGCAAAGCCGGCCAATCAGATCAACAGGTAACTCACTGGTCCTAAGGACGCAGTGAGAAAAAAATACCAGATCAACAAAAATATACTGTAACTGTTAAATGTAACATAAACTGGTATCTAGTGCAACAGTAAATTAAAATAATGTGGACTAAAATAGGAGCATTAATGTAAAAAATCTGAATGGGGGTATATCGAGCAGAGCACACCGCCAGACGCCCACTGGGAGGCAAACTCTTAAACCGTCCCAGTCGACTCGGCATACATGTACTGTACCCGGATATGGGAGTGCACAAGCGCCCGGAACATGGCCACGATGTTTGTTGGGACCTCCCTCTCCAGACACTGCTTCCTGGTATTATAAATGGCTAGTTTAGCCAATGCCAGGAGCAGGTTGATGAGAAAATCCGTAGGCTTATTGTCCCGGGACACTGGGCACCCAAAAATAAAAAGGTGAAGGGAAAAGTGCAGCCAGAACTGCAGGAGAAGGCCCCTCAAGTTGGATAAGAGGGGTTGCAGTATGGTGCAGCTAAAATAAATATGGTACACTGTGATGGTGAAGAGGTAACCAAGTCATCAATAAAGATATAATACCCGGCTGGTTACCTCTGAACCATACTTGTTGGTTTATAGTGTCGGCTTTTGGACCCATTTTTTGTACATGAAATGTATGTGATTGTTCATCAATAAAGAATTTATGTGTGTTTTACCTTTCCAGGAGTGCTAATCAGTGGAGATTCACAGGCTATGAGTTTCAGGGGGGGGGGCTGTTGCGGTAAAAGTGTTGTCACATTGTGTCTAGGTTGACAGGGTCAAGTGTTGCTGGCCACCCCAAAAATCTATCCGGTAATCAAGTCAGATTCCTAGGGATATATAGGCACAGACCTCCGGTCAAAATCCTCCCTTGAAAACAGTTATGCGACTCACAGGTAAAGGGTGCATAGGGATGTGAGGCGTTCCGGACACAGTCAAGAGCTCTCTAGGTTAAAGGGGATACTCATTTAATGCCCAGGTCACCCAGAAGCTGTATAGGGCGTGACTCACCACTAAGTTCCCTGCTTCAGCACAACCCAGGAAGGTAACGGGGCAAAGGGTTGTGAGGTGTCCCTGAAACAGTCAAGGGGTCCTTATGTTAATGGAGATGCCCAATCAATGCTCAGGTCGGTCACCCAGAACCGGTATAGGGTTTCTGGGGGTACTTCAATCAGCTACAAGATTGTGAGGGGGCTTTTAAACGTCCAGTCCTAAGTATTGCATAGAGTGTGGGGAATATGGGTAGTAAGAAATAACATGCAACTTCTTATTCTATTTCCCATAACCAAAAAACAGGATATTTTTAAAGTATATATTTTAAGGAACAGTGTGTTTTAGAATATATGCTTGCGCACAGTAAAATTAGCTGGGACTCAGACAGTGCCACTGTGTCTACTCATAAAGTGGGGATCAAAAGCAAGAGAGGAAGTCTGAGGTGTCAAAACCATTTGGACAGGAGGGAAGAAGTCAAGTACCCACGCCCTCAGATCAAGGTACGCCTTTGAATTTCCATTTGGCCCACCAGAATGGCCGGGACCTGTCACTGTGTGGGGCATTGAGGGAATCAAGGGCCAGAGATGCTAAATTTCCCATACCCCTTGGTTCATTCAGAATTCCAGGTAACCCTGTGCGCCCTACCAGCTTGTCTCTGATTTGCTGCAGAGATTTTTCTCACGCTCCTGATTGTGGGAGCCGTAATCTTTAATTAAAGTCAGAGTGTAAGAGACGTGTGCAGAGGTACGCAATGGAGACCATTAAATGGAAACTTAAATTAGGCTTTATTGCGCCTGTCCCTTTAACACAAAAAAAACATTCAAATTAAGCAAAAGAAAACCTACTCCACTTTGGAGAATATCTACACATCTCCCTAACAGGGTGGTTAGCTAAGCTAATTAACAGGCCAAATATATATACATATATACAGATATACAACAAAAAAGTCCCATAAGAAAATCTTATCTGTTTCTTGTAGCTGTAGGGGAAAGCCTCTCTGCTCTCCTGGGTCAGCACCCTTGTGTGCTAAGGCAATATCTGTCCAGGTCTGTCCTTGTCTTGCTATCAGCATAGAGTCCAGTCCTTCTGCCGCTCAAGACATCTGTTCCTCTGGTCAGTCCAGTGTGGACTAAGGGAAATCTGGTCTGTCTTTCCTTGGGTCAGCCCCCAATTTTGAGACTAAGGAATCCTCCTTCCTGTCTCAGGGATAGGATTCCCTGCAGCTAGGAGAGTTTACAGTGGTGACACACTTTATTCTCGCTCGGCTAGTCCCGCGAATTTGGGTATACTCGGGTGTATTGAGGTTTGTGATCGTTTTCTGCCGGAGTGTATAGCGTTATTTTCCCGGCAGGGATTGAAGCATTTTATTCTGGCTGGCTGCAATACTGCAATGCCGTGTAAAAACACATGGGGGTGCTTGCGAGCTGTTCTCTTTGAAGCCGTCCCCTATAATGAATTGTAATGCAGTATATATACTGTATATATATATATATATATATATATACTGTATAACAACAGCCCCTATAACCCCTAACATACAGTACTGTACATATACAGTACTGTACAGTATATGCACATACTGTAAATGATACTATGGGCCGGCGGGGGCGAGATTTGTTTGCAGCAGAGAGAGATACGCTGCTCTCTCTGTGCAAACAGCGGCACATTAAAACTTATTTTAAATACATTTTTATTTATAGTGTAGATGTGCAGGGGGTCTCGGGAGCTGAACCGCACTGGTATCAGGTCAGGGGACCCCCTGCCCCCCGAGATACAGACCCCTTTATGAGGTTCCGGTATCCCTCTGCGTTTAAAGGTCCCGATCACGTGACCGCGACCTGTAAACCAAGCAGAGGGATACCGGCACAACCAAAAGGGGCCTGTATCTCGGGGGGCAGGGGGTCCCCGGACATGAAACCACAGCGGTTCTGCTCCGGAGACCCTCTGCACATGTACAGTATAAATAAAAAACATATATAAATAAACACTCGTTCTTTACCTTAGCGGCTATGCGCTATGGGGGCCCCCTGCTCAATATTATTAAAAATACAGAAATGCTGCTTCATTACCATAGCGTATAGCCGCTAAGGCAATGAAGGGGTTAACCCACCGTGCCCGCTTTATTGGGGGTAGCGGGGGTGGGTGAAGGGGGTATTTGGCCCTTGGTGTGAGTTTAGGACTTGCGGGGGGGTTGCGGGTGCACTTAACCCCTTCACGACCGTAGCAGTTAATACCGCTTCGGTCATGAAGGGGTTAACCACTCCCGCGACCCCCCCCCGCAAGCCCAAAACAACCACCATTGGGGCTAATACCCCCTTCACCCACCCCCGCTACCTACAAGAAAAAAAACTCACACACAGCAGCCGCCAAAAAATAAATAAATAAATCTAAATAAATAAATAAATAAATGACTATAAATAAATACATTTGAAATACATTTTTATTTATAGTGTAGATGTGCAGGGGGTCTCCGGAGCTGAACCGTGTTGGTTTCAGGTCTGGAGACCCCCTGCTCCCCGAAATACAGCCCCCTTTATGAGGTGCCGGTATCCCTCTGCGTTTAAAGGGCCCGATCACGTGATCGCGGCCTGTAAACCAAGCAGAGCAGAGGAATACCGGCACCCCCTAAAGGGACCTGTATCTCGGGGAGCAGGGGGTCCCCAGACCTAAAACCACAGCAGTTCAGCTCCGGAGACCCTCTGCACATCTACAATATCAATAAAAATGTATTTTAAATGTATTTATTTATATTCATTTATTTATTTATTTATTTAGATTTATTTATTAATTGTGCTGCTGCTGCTGTGTGTGAATTTTTTTTATTGTGGGTAGTGGGGGTGGGTGAAGGGGGTATTAGCCCCATCGGTGGTTGTTTAGGGCTTGCGGGGGGGTAGCGGGTGCACTTAACCCCTTCACGACCGTAGCGGTATTAACTGCTACGGTCGTGAAGGGGTTAAGTGCACCCGCAACCCCCCTGCAAGTCCTAAACTCCCACCAATGGCCAAACACCCCCTTCACCCATCCCCGCTACCCAAAATAAAATCTATGTACTGTAAAACCCCTCCCCTATTCTCTCTTTTAAACTTCCCTGCCTTCACTGTAATCTATGTAAAAACCCCTCCCCTATTCTCTCTTTTAAACTTCCCTGCCTTCACTGTAATCTATGTAAAAAACCCTCCCCATTCTCTCTTTTAAACTTCCCTGCCTTCACTGTAATCTACTGTATGTAAAACCCCCTCCCCTATTCTCTCTTTTAAACTTCCCTGCCTTTACTGTAATCTATGTAAAAACCCCTCCCCTATTCTCTCTTTTAAACTTCCCTGCCTTCACTGTAATCTACTGTATGTAAAACCCCCTCCCCTATTCTCTCTTTTAAACTTCCCTGCCTTCACTGTAATCTATGTAAAACCCCCTCCCCTATTCTCTCTTTTAAACTTCCCTGCCTTCACTGTAATCTATGTACAGTAGAGGCAACTCTTATTCGAACAAAAACCAGTGGCAAATCCCCAAAAAACCCAGGAAACACCCAGGTATATTCTGAATACATGCCTTAAACTTTCCTTAAACTAGCCCCAGCATTTCTGCATTGATTAATGGCCTATCAGATTAACAGCGGGGGTCCCTGGCAGTCCCATTCAAACTGAATTGGACTGCCAGGGATCCCTGCTGTGTTAATCCTATGGGTCATTAGTCAATGCAGAAATGCCTTAAACGTGCCTCAAACTAGCCCAGAACATACCCAGCACATACCCAGCACATACCCAGAATGTAACCCGTCTAGTTTACGGCAAATGTTAGAAAAAACGTTGCCTCTAATGTAAAACCCCCTCCCATATTCTCTCTTTTAAACTTCCCTGCCTTCACTGTAATCTACTGTATGTAAAACCCCCTCCCCTATTCTCTCTTTTAAACTTCCCTGCCTTCACTGTAATCTATGTAAAAACCCCTCCCCTATTCTCTCTTTTAAACTTCCCTGCCTTCACTGTAATGTACTGTATGTAAAACCCCCTCCCATATTCTCTCTTTTAAACTTCCCTGCCTTTACTGTAATCTACACTACCGACACACTTTATTGAAGTGTGGTCGGTACCGCAAGCCGGGATATCTCCCGGCTTGCTAGTGGCCGCCCCTCGGCGTGCCGCGCGTCATAGACGCGCGGTCACGCGTCATCGGGAGCGTGCGCCCGCTGCACGCGTGTCCAGGGGCTCCCCGAGGGAGCCCTGGTGTCCCGCGATCGCGGGACAGCGGCAGGGGGTTCCGGGGGACCCGGCGGACCCGGCAGCGGTAGGGAGAGCGCCCCGATCGGAGGGCGCTCTTCCGCTGCTTCAGCGTGCGCCCGTCACACTCGGGCGCGCGCCAGGCTACTGCTGCGGCACAGAACGGGCAAATGCTCGAATAAACTGTGCCGCAGCAGTATGTAAAACCCCCTCCCTTATTCTCTCTTTTAAACTTAATTTCCTTCACTGTAATCTATGTAAAACCCCCTCCCCTATTCTCTCTTTTAAACTTCCCTGCCTTCACTGTAATCTATGTTAAACCCCCTCCCCTATTCTCTCTTTTAAACTTCCCTGCCTTCACTGTAATCTACTGTATGTAAAACCCCCTCCCCTATTCTCTCTTTTAAACTTCCCTGCCTTCACTGTAATCTATGTAAAAAACCCTCCCCTATTCTCTCTTTTAAACTTCCCTTCCTTCACTGTAATCTACTGTATGTAAAACCCCCTCCCCTATTCTCTCTTTTAAACTTCCCTGCCTTCACTGTAATCTATGTAAACCCCCCTACCCTATTCTCTCTTTTAAACTTCCCTGCCTTCACTGTAATCTATGTAAAAAACCCTCCCCTATTCTCTCTTTTAAACTTCCCTGCCTTCACTGTAATCTATGTAAAACCCCCTCCCCTATTCTCTCTTTTAAATTTCCCTGCCTTCACTGTAATCTACTGTATGTAAAACCCCCTCCCCTATTCTCTCTTTTAAACTTCCCTGCCTTCACTGTAATCTATGTAAAAAACCCTCCCCTATTCTCTCTTTTAAACTTCCCTTCCTTCACTGTAATCTACTGTATGTAAAACCCCCTCCCCTATTCTCTCTTTTAAACTTCCCTGCCTTCACTGTAATCTATGTAAACCCCCCTACCCTATTCTCTCTTTAAAACTTCCCTGCCTTCACTGTAATCTATGTAAAAAACCCTCCCCTATTCTCTCTTTTAAACTTCCCTGCCTTCACTGTAATCTATGTAAAACCCCCTCCCCTATTCTCTCTTTTAAATTTCCCTGCCTTCACTGTAATCTACTGTATGTAAAACCCCCTCCCCTATTCTCTCTTTTAAACTTCCCTTCCTTCACTGTAATCTATGTAAAACACACTCCCCTATTCTCTCTTTTAAACTTCCCTGCCTTCATTGTAATCTATGTAAAACCCCCTCCCCTATTCTGTCTTTTAAACTTCCCTGCCTTCACTGTAATCTACTGTATGTAAAACCCCCTCCCCTATTCTCTCTTGTAAACTTCCCTGCCTTCATTGTAATCTATGTAAAACCCCCTCCCCTATTCTCTCTTTTAAACTTCCCTGCCTTCACTGTAATCTATGTAAAACCCCCTCCCTTATTCTCTCTTTTAAACTTCATTTCCTTCACTATAATCTATGTAAAACCCCCTCCCCTATTCTCTCTTTTAAACTTCCCTGCCTTCACTGTAATCTATGTAAAACCCCCTCCCCTATTCTCTCTTTTAAACTTCCCTGCCTTCACTGTAATCTATGTAAAACCCCCTCCCCTATTCTCTCTTTTAAACTTCCCTGCTTTCACTGTAATCTACTGTATGTAAAACCCCCTCCCCTATTCTCTCTTTTAAACTTCCCTGCCTTCACTGTAATCTATGTAAAAACCCCTCCCCTATTCTCTCTTTTAAAATTCCCTGCCTTCACTGTAATCTATGTAAAACCCCCTCCCTTATTCTCTCTTTTAAACTTCCCTGCCTTCACTGTAATCTACTGTATGTAAAACCCCGTCCCCTATTCTCTCTTTTAAACAACCCTGCCTTCACTGTAATCTACTGTATGTAAAAACCCCTCCCCTATTCTCTCTTTTAAACTTCCCTGCCTTCACTGTAATCTATGTAAAACCCACTCCCCTATTCTCTCTATTAAACTTCCCTGCCTTCACTGTAATCTATGTAAAAAAACCCTCCCCTATTCTCTCTTTTAAACTTCCCTGCCTTCACTGTAATCTATGTAAAAAACCCTCCCCTATTCTCTCTTTTAAACTTGCCTGCCTTCACTGTAATCTACTGTATGTAAACCCCCCTCCCCTATTCTCTCTTTTAAACTTCCCTGTCTTCACTGTAATCTATGTTAAACCCACTCCCCTATTCTCTCTTTTAAACTTCCCTGCCTTCACTGTAATCTATGTAAAACCCCCTCCCTATTCTCTCTTTTAATCTTCCCTGCCTTCACTGTAATCTACTGTATGTAAAACCCCCTCCCCTATTCTCTCTTTTAAACTTCCCTGCCTTCACTGTAATCTATGTAAAACCCCCTCCCCTATTCTCTCTTTTAAACTTCCCTGCCTTCACTGTAATCTATGTAAAAACCCCTCCCCTATTCTCTCTTTTAAACTTGCCTGTCTTCACTGTAATCTATTGTATGTTAACCCCCCTCCCCTATTCTCTCTTTTAAACTTCCCTGCCTTCACTGTAATCTATGTAAAACCCCCTCCCCTATTCTCTCTTTTAAACTTCCCTGCCTTCACTGTAATCTATGTAAAACCCCCTCCCCTATTCTCTCTTTTAAACTTCCCTGCCTTCACTGTAATCTATGTAAAAAAACCTCCCCTATTCTCTCTTTTAAACTTGCCTGCCTTCACTGTAATCTACTGTATGTAAACCCCCCTCCCCTATTCTCTCTTTTAAACTTCCCTGTCTTCACTGTAATCTACACTGGCGACACACTTTATTCGAGCTTGGCTAGTCCCACGAATTCGGGTATACCCGGGTGTATTGAGGTTTGTGACTGTTTTCTGCCCGAGTGCATTGAGGTATTTTCCAAGCAGGGATTGAAGCATTTTATTCCCGCTGGCTGCAATACTGCACAGTATATATATATATACTGCATTACAATTCATGAATTTATGCCATCTGGTAGACACGGGAAGCATTGCAGCCTATTAAATTCTAATCATTATCATTTAACAGATCAGCCGCCCATCAGCCAGGCATGAACCCAGGCTGGGCAGGCAAATGCAACGGGGCTTGTCAGAGGTGAGGAGCGGCGCATTCCAGGTATCTGCCAGGTACATACCGGGTATTTGCTCGAATAAAGTGTGTCGGTGCAGTATGTAAAACCCACTCCCCTATTCTCTCTTTTAAACTTCCCTGCCTTCACTGTAATCTATGTTAAACCCCCTCCCCTATTCTCTCTTTTAAACTTCCCTGCCTTCACTGTAATCTACTGTATGTAAAACCCCCTCCCCTATTCTCTCTTTTAAACTTCCCTGCCTTCACTGTAATCTATGTAAAAAACCCTCCCCTATTCTCTCTTTTAAACTTCCCTTCCTTCACTGTAATCTACTGTATGTAAAACCCCCTCCCCTATTCTCTCTTTTAAACTTCCCTGCCTTCACTGTAATCTATGTAAACCCCCCTACCCTATTCTCTCTTTTAAACTTCCCTGCCTTCACTGTAATCTATGTTAAAACCCCCTCCCCTATTCTCTCTTTTAAATTTCCCTGCCTTCACTGTAATCTACTGTATGTAAAACCCCCTCCCCTATTCTCTCTTTTAAACTTCCCTTCCTTCACTGTAATCTATGTAAAACACACTCCCCTATTCTCTCTTTTAAACTTCCCTGCCTTCATTGTAATCTATGTAAAACCCCCTCCCCTATTCTGTCTTTTAAACTTCCCTGCCTTCACTGTAATCTACTGTATGTAAAACCCCCTCCCCTATTCTCTCTTGTAAACTTCCCTGCCTTCATTGTAATCTATGTAAAACCCCCTCCCCTATTCTCTCTTTTAAACTTCCCTGCCTTCACTGTAATCTATGTAAAACCCCCTCCCTTATTCTCTCTTTTAAACTTCATTTCCTTCACTGTAATCTATGTAAAACCCCCTCCCCTATTCTCTCTTTTAAACTTCCCTGCCTTCACTGTAATCTATGTTAAACCCCCTCCCCTATTCTCTCTTTTAAACTTCCCTGCCTTCACTGTAATCTACTGTATGTAAAACCCCCTCCCCTATTCTCTCTTTTAAACTTCCCTGCCTTCACTGTAATCTATGTAAAAAACCCTCCCCTATTCTCTCTTTTAAACTTCCCTGCCTTCACTGTAATCTATGTAAAACCCCCTCCCCTATTCTCTCTTTTAAATTTCCCTGCCTTCACTGTAATCTACTGTATGTAAAACCCCCTCCCCTATTCTCTCTTTTAAACTTCCCTTCCTTCACTGTAATCTATGTAAAACACACTCCCCTATTCTCTCTTTTAAACTTCCCTGCCTTCATTGTAATCTATGTAAAACCCCCTCCCCTATTCTGTCTTTTAAACTTCCCTGCCTTCACTGTAATCTACTGTATGTAAAACCCCCTCCCCTATTCTCTCTTTTAAACTTCCCTGCCTTCACTATAATCTATGTAAAACCCCCTCCCCTATTCTCTCTTTTAAACTTCCCTGCCTTCACTGTAATCTATGTAAAACCCCCTCCCCTATTCTCTCTTTTAAACTTCCCTGCTTTCACTGTAATCTACTGTATGTAAAACCCCCTCCCCTATTCTCTCTTTTAAACTTCCCTGCCTTCACTGTAATCTATGTAAAAACCCCTCCCCTATTCTCTCTTTTAAAATTCCCTGCCTTCACTGTAATCTATGTAAAACCCCCTCCCTTATTCTCTCTTTTAAACTTCCCTGCCTTCACTGTAATCTACTGTATGTAAAACCCCGTCCCCTATTCTCTCTTTTAAACAACCCTGCCTTCACTGTAATCTACTGTATGTAAAAACCCCTCCCCTATTCTCTCTTTTAAACTTCCCTGCCTTCACTGTAATCTATGTAAAACCCACTCCCCTATTCTCTCTATTAAACTTCCCTGCCTTCACTGTAATCTATGTAAAAAAACCCTCCCCTATTCTCTCTTTTAAACTTCCCTGCCTTCACTGTAATCTATGTAAAAAACCCTCCCCTATTCTCTCTTTTAAACTTGCCTGCCTTCACTGTAATCTACTGTATGTAAACCCCCCTCCCCTATTCTCTCTTTTAAACTTCCCTGTCTTCACTGTAATCTATGTTAAACCCACTCCCCTATTCTCTCTTTTAAACTTCCCTGCCTTCACTGTAATCTATGTAAAACCCCCTCCCTATTCTCTCTTTTAATCTTCCCTGCCTTCACTGTAATCTACTGTATGTAAAACCCCCTCCCCTATTCTCTCTTTTAAACTTCCCTGCCTTCACTGTAATCTATGTAAAACCCCCTCCCCTATTCTCTCTTTTAAACTTCCCTGCCTTCACTGTAATCTATGTAAAAACCCCTCCCCTATTCTCTCTTTTAAACTTGCCTGTCTTCACTGTAATCTACTGTATGTTAACCCCCCTCCCCTATTCTCTCTTTTAAACTTCCCTGCCTTCACTGTAATCTATGTAAAACCCCCTCCCCTATTCTCTCTTTTAAACTTCCCTGCCTTCACTGTAATCTATGTAAAACCCCCTCCCCTATTCTCTCTTTTAAACTTCCCTGCCTTCACTGTAATCTATGTAAAAAAACCTCCCCTATTCTCTCTTTTAAACTTGCCTGCCTTCACTGTAATCTACTGTATGTAAACCCCCCTCCCCTATTCTCTCTTTTAAACTTCCCTGTCTTCACTGTAATCTACACTGGCGACACACTTTATTCGAGCTTGGCTAGTCCCACGAATTCGGGTATACCCGGGTGTATTGAGGTTTGTGACTGTTTTCTGCCCGAGTGCATTGAGGTATTTTCCAAGCAGGGATTGAAGCATTTTATTCCCGCTGGCTGCAATACTGCACAGTATATATATATATACTGCATTACAATTCATGAATTTATGCCATCTGGTAGACACGGGAAGCATTGCAGCCTATTAAATTCTAATCATTATCATTTAACAGATCAGCCGCCCATCAGCCAGGCATGAACCCAGGCTGGGCAGGCAAATGCAACGGGGCTTGTCAGAGGTGAGGAGCGGCGCATTCCAGGTATCTGCCAGGTACATACCGGGTATTTGCTCGAATAAAGTGTGTCGGTGCAGTATGTAAAACCCACTCCCCTATTCTCTCTTTTAAACTTCCCTGCCTTCACTGTAATCTATGTTAAACCCCCTCCCCTATTCTCTCTTTTAAACTTCCCTGCCTTCACTGTAATCTACTGTATGTAAAACCCCCTCCCCTATTCTCTCTTTTAAACTTCCCTGCCTTCACTGTAATCTATGTAAAAAACCCTCCCCTATTCTCTCTTTTAAACTTCCCTTCCTTCACTGTAATCTACTGTATGTAAAACCCCCTCCCCTATTCTCTCTTTTAAACTTCCCTGCCTTCACTGTAATCTATGTAAACCCCCCTACCCTATTCTCTCTTTTAAACTTCCCTGCCTTCACTGTAATCTATGTTAAAACCCCCTCCCCTATTCTCTCTTTTAAATTTCCCTGCCTTCACTGTAATCTACTGTATGTAAAACCCCCTCCCCTATTCTCTCTTTTAAACTTCCCTTCCTTCACTGTAATCTATGTAAAACACACTCCCCTATTCTCTCTTTTAAACTTCCCTGCCTTCATTGTAATCTATGTAAAACCCCCTCCCCTATTCTGTCTTTTAAACTTCCCTGCCTTCACTGTAATCTACTGTATGTAAAACCCCCTCCCCTATTCTCTCTTGTAAACTTCCCTGCCTTCATTGTAATCTATGTAAAACCCCCTCCCCTATTCTCTCTTTTAAACTTCCCTGCCTTCACTGTAATCTATGTAAAACCCCCTCCCTTATTCTCTCTTTTAAACTTCATTTCCTTCACTGTAATCTATGTAAAACCCCCTCCCCTATTCTCTCTTTTAAACTTCCCTGCCTTCACTGTAATCTATGTTAAACCCCCTCCCCTATTCTCTCTTTTAAACTTCCCTGCCTTCACTGTAATCTACTGTATGTAAAACCCCCTCCCCTATTCTCTCTTTTAAACTTCCCTGCCTTCACTGTAATCTATGTAAAAAACCCTCCCCTATTCTCTCTTTTAAACTTCCCTGCCTTCACTGTAATCTATGTAAAACCCCCTCCCCTATTCTCTCTTTTAAATTTCCCTGCCTTCACTGTAATCTACTGTATGTAAAACCCCCTCCCCTATTCTCTCTTTTAAACTTCCCTTCCTTCACTGTAATCTATGTAAAACACACTCCCCTATTCTCTCTTTTAAACTTCCCTGCCTTCATTGTAATCTATGTAAAACCCCCTCCCCTATTCTGTCTTTTAAACTTCCCTGCCTTCACTGTAATCTACTGTATGTAAAACCCCCTCCCCTATTCTCTCTTGTAAACTTCCCTGCCTTCATTGTAATCTATGTAAAACCCCCTCCCCTATTCTCTCTTTTAAACTTCCCTGCCTTCACTGTAATCTATGTAAAACCCCCTCCCCTATTCTCTCTTTTAAACTTCATTTCCTTCACTATAATCTATGTAAAACCCCCTCCCCTATTCTCTCTTTTAAACTTCCCTGCCTTCACTGTAATCTATGTAAAAACCCCTCCCCTATTCTCTCTTTTAAACTTCATTTCCTTCACTATAATCTATGTAAAACCCCCTCCCCTATTCTCTCTTTTAAACTTCATTTCCTTCACTATAATCTATGTAAAACCCCCTCCCCTATTCTCTCTTTTAAACTTCCCTGCCTTCACTGTAATCTATGTAAAACCCCCTCCCCTATTCTCTCTTTTAAACTTCATTTCCTTCACTATAATCTATGTAAAACCCCCTCCCCTATTCTCTCTTTTAAACTTCCCTGCCTTCACTGTAATCTATGTAAAAACCCCTCCCCTATTCTCTCTTTTAAAATTCCCTGCCTTCACTGTAATCTATGTAAAACCCCCTCCCCTATTCTCTCTTTTAAACTTCCCTGCCTTCACTGTAATCTACTGTATGTAAAAACCCCTCCCCTATTCTCTCTTTTAAACTTCCCTGCCTTCACTGTAATCTATGTAAAACCCACTCCCCTATTCTCTCTATTAAACTTCCCTGCCTTCACTGTAATCTATGTAAAAAACCCTCCCCTATTCTCTCTTTTAAACTTCCCTGCCTTCACTGTAATCTATGTAAAAAACCCTCCCCTATTCTCTCTTTTAAACTTGCCTGCCTTCACTGTAATCTACTGTATGTAAACCCCCCTCCCCTATTCTCTCTTTTAAACTTCCCTGCCTTCACTGTAATCTATGTAAAACCCCCTCCCTATTCTCTCTTTTAATCTTCCCTGCCTTCACTGTAATCTACTGTATGTAAAACCCCCTCCCCTATTCTCTCTTTTAAACTTCCCTGCCTTCACTGTAATCTATGTAAAAACCCCTCCCCTATTCTCTCTTTTAAACTTCCCTGCCTTCACTGTAATCTATGTAAAAACCCCTCCCCTATTCTCTCTTTTAAACTTCCCTACCTTCACTGTAATCTATGTAAACCCCCCTCCCCTATTCTCTCTTTTAAACTTCCCTGCCTTCATTGTAATCTATGTAAAACCCCCTCCCTTATTCTCTCTTTTAAACTTCCCTGCCTTCACTGTAATCTACTGTATGTAAAACCCCCTCCCCTATTCTCTCTTTTAAACTTCCCTGCCTTCACTGTAATCTATGTAAAAACCCCTCCCCTATTCTCTCTTTTAAACTTCCCTGCCTTCACTGTAATCTACTGTATGTAAAACCCCCTCCCCTATTCTCTCTTTTAAACTTCCCTGCCTTCACTGTAATCTATGTAAAACGCACTCCCCTATTCTCTCTTTTAAACTTCCCTGCCTTCACTGTAATCTATGTAAAAAACCCTCCCCTATTCTCTCTTTTAAACTTCCCTGCCTTCACTGTAATCTATGTAAAAACCCCTCCCCTATTCTCTCTTTTAAACTTGCCTGTCTTCACTGTAATCTACTGTATGTTAACCCCCCTTCCCTATTCTCTCTTTTAAACTTCCCTGCCTTCACTGTAATCTATGTAAAAACCCCTCCCCTATTCTCTCTTTTAAACTTCCCTACCTTCACTGTAATCTATGTAAACCCCCCTCCCCTATTCTCTCTTTTAAACTTCCCTGCCTTCATTGTAATCTATGTAAAACCCCCTCCCTTATTCTCTCTTTTAAACTTCCCTGCCTTCACTGTAATCTACTGTATGTAAAACCCCCTCCCCTATTCTCTCTTTTAAACTTCCCTGCCTTCACTGTAATCTATGTAAAACCCCCTCCCCTATTCTCTCTTTTAAACTTCCCTGCCTTCACTGTAATCTATGTAAAACGCACTCCCCTATTCTCTCTTTTAAACTTCCCTGCCTTCACTGTAATCTATGTAAAAAACCCTCCCCTATTCTCTCTTTTAAACTTCCCTGCCTTCACTGTAATCTATGTAAAAACCCCTCCCCTATTCTCTCTTTTAAACTTGCCTGTCTTCACTGTAATCTACTGTATGTTAACCCCCCTCCCCTATTCTCTCTTTTAAACTTCCCTGCCTTCACTGTAATCTATGTAAAACCCCCTCCCCTATTCTCTCTTTTAAACTTCCCGGCCTTCACTGTAATCTATGTAAAACCCCCTCCCCTATTCTCTCTTTTAAACTTCCCTGCCTTCACTGTAATCTATTTAAAAAAACCTCCCCTATTCTCTCTTTTAAACTTGCCTGCCTTCACTGTAATCTACTGTATGTAAACCCCCCTCCCATATTCTCTCTTTTAAACTTCCCTGTCTTCACTGTAATCTACACTGGCGACACACTTTATTCGAGCTTGGCTAGTCCCACGAATTCGGGTATACCCGGGTGTATTGAGGTTTGTGACTGTTTTCTGCCCGAGTGCATTGAGGTATTTTCCAAGCAGGGATTGAAGCATTTTATTCCCGCTGGCTGCAATACTGCACAGTATATATATATATACTGCATTACAATTCATGAATTTATGCCATCTGGTAGACACGGGAAGCATTGCAGCCTATTAAATTCTAATCATTATCATTTAACAGATCAGCCGCCCATCAGCAAGGCATGAACCCAGGCTGGGCAGGCAAATGCAACGGGGCTTGTCAGAGGTGAGGAGCGGCGCATTCCAGGTATCTGCCAGGTACATACCGGGTA
The DNA here is from genome assembly GCF_040206685.1 of Ascaphus truei. NCBI lineage: Eukaryota > Metazoa > Chordata > Amphibia > Anura > Ascaphidae > Ascaphus > Ascaphus truei. The sequence continues at coordinate 237,029,443 of NC_134483.1, forward strand.
TTTGCTCGAATAAAGTGTGTCGGTGCAGTATGTAAAACCCACTCCCCTATTCTCTCTTTTAAACTTCCCTGCCTTCACTGTAATCTATGTTAAACCACCTCCCCTATTCTCTCTTTTAAACTTCCCTGCCTTCACTGTAATCTACTGTATGTAAAACCCCCTCCCCTATTCTCTCTTTTAAACTTCCCTGCCTTCACTGTAATCTATGTAAAAAACCCTCCCCTATTCTCTCTTTTAAACTTCCCTTCCTTCACTGTAATCTACTGTATGTAAAACCCCCTCCCCTATTCTCTCTTTTAAACTTCCCTGCCTTCACTGTAATCTATGTAAACCCCCCTACCCTATTCTCTCTTTTAAACTTCCCTGCCTTCACTGTAATCTATGTAAAACCCCCTCCCCTATTCTCTCTTTTAAATTTCCCTGCCTTCACTGTAATCTACTGTATGTAAAACCCCCTCCCCTATTCTCTCTTTTAAACTTCCCTGCCTTCACTGTAATCTACTGTATGTAAAAACCCCTCCCCTATTCTCTCTTTTAAACTTCCCTGCCTTCACTGTAATCTACTGTATATAAAACCCCCTCCCCTATTCTCTCTTTTAAACTTCCCTGCCTTCACTGTAATCTATGTAAAACCCCCTCCCCTATTCTCTCTTTTAAACTTCCCTGCCTTCACTGTAATCTACTGTATGTAAAACCCCCTCCCCTATTCTCTCTTTTAAACTTCCCTGCCTTCACTGTAATCTATGTAAAACCCCCTCCCCTATTCTCTCTTTTAAACTTCCCTGCCTTCACTGTAATCTATGTAAAAAACCCTCCCCTATTCTCTCTTTTAAACTTCCCTGCCTTCACTGTAATCTATGTAAAAACCCCTCCCCTATTCTCTCTTTTAAACTTGCCTGTCTTCACTGTAATCTACTGTATGTTAACCCCCCTCCCCTATTCTCTCTTTTAAACTTCCCTGCCTTCACTGTAATCTATGTAAAACCCCCTCCCCTATTCTCTCTTTTAAACTTCCCTGCCTTCACTGTAATCTATGTAAAACCCCCTCCCCTATTCTCTCTTTTAAACTTCCCTGCCTTCACTGTAATCTATGTAAACCCCCCTCCCCTATTCTCTCTTTTAAACTTCCCTGCCTTCACTGTAATCTATGTAAAACCCCCTCCCCTATTCTCTCTTTTAAACTTCCCTGCCTTCACTGTAATCTACTGTATGTGAAACCCCCTCCCCTATTCTCTCTTGTAAACTTCCCTGCCTTCATTGTAATCTATGTAAAACCCCCTCCCCTATTCTCTCTTTTAAACTTCCCTGCCTTCACTGTAATCTATGTAAAACCCCCTCCCTTATTCTCTCTTTTAAACTTCATTTCCTTCACTGTAATCTATGTAAAACCCCCTCCCCTATTCTCTCTTTTAAACTTCCCTGCCTTCACTGTAATCTATGTAAACCCCCCTCCCCTATTCTCTCTTTTAAACTTCCCTGCCTTCACTGTAATCTATGTAAAACCCCCTCCCCTATTCTCTCTTTTAAACTTCCCTGCCTTCACTGTAATCTACTGTATGTAAAACCCCCTCCCCTATTCTCTCTTTTAAACTTCCCTGCCTTCACTGTAATCTATGTAAAAACCCCTCCCCTATTCTCTCTTTTAAAATTCCCTGCCTTCACTGTAATCTATGTAAAACCCCCTCCCCTATTCTCTCTTTTAAACTTCCCTGCCTTCACTGTAATCTACTGTATGTAAAACCCCGTCCCCTATTCTCTCTTTTAAACTTCCCTGCCTTCACTGTAATCTACTGTATGTAAAAAACCCTCCCCTATTCTCTCTTTTAAACTTCCCTGCCTTCACTGTAATCTACTGTATATAAAACCCCCTCCCCTATTCTCTCTTTTAAACTTCCCTGCCTTCACTGTAATCTATGTAAAACCCCCTCCCCTATTCTCTCTTTTAAACTTCCCTGCCTTCACTGTAATCTACTGTATGTAAAACCCCCTCCCCTATTCTCTCTTTTAAACTTCCCTGCCTTCACTGTAATCTATGTAAAACCCCCTCCCCTATTCTCTCTTTTAAACTTCCCTGCCTTCACTGTAATCTATGTAAAAAACCCTCCCCTATTCTCTCTTTTAAACTTCCCTGCCTTCACTGTAATCTATGTAAAAACCCCTCCCCTATTCTCTCTTTTAAACTTGCCTGTCTTCACTGTAATCTACTGTATGTTAACCCCCCTCCCCTATTCTCTCTTTTAAACTTCCCTGCCTTCACTGTAATCTATGTAAAACCCCCTCCCCTATTCTCTCTTTTAAACTTCCCTGCCTTCACTGTAATCTATGTAATACCCCCTCCCCTATTCTCTCTTTTAAACTTCCCTGCCTTCACTGTAATCTATGTAAAAAAACCTCCCCTCTTCTCTCTTTTAAACTTGCCTGCCTTCACTGTAATCTACTGTATGTAAACCCCCCTCCCCTATTCTCTCTTTTAAACTTCCCTGTCTTCACTGTAATCTACAGTATGTAAAACCCACTCCCCTATTCTCTCTTTTAAACTTCCCTGCCTTCACTGTAATCTATGTTAAACCCCCTCCCCTATTCTCTCTTTTAAACTTCCCTGCCTTCACTGTAATCTACTGTATGTAAAACCCCCTCCCCTATTCTCTCTTTTAAACTTCCCTGCCTTCACTGTAATCTACTGCTGCGGCACAGTTTATTCGAGCATTTGCCCGTTCTGTGCCGCAGCAGTAGCCTGGCGCGCGCCCGAGTGTGACGGGCGCGCGCCGAAGCAGCGGAAGAGCGCCCTCCGATCGGGGCGCTCTCCCTCCCGCTGCCGGGTCCGCCGGGTCCCCCGGAACCCCCTGCCGCTGTCCCGCGATCGCGGGACACCAGGGCTCCCTCGGGGAGCCCCTGGACGCGCGTGCAGGGGGCGCACGCTCCCGAAGACGCGTGACCGCGCGTCTATGACGCGCGGCACGCCGAGGGGCGGCCACTAGCAAGCCGGGAAATCTCCCGGCTTGCGGATCTGGCCGCAGTGCAATTAAATGTGTCGCCAGTGTATGTAAAAAACCCTCCCCTATTCTCTCTTTTAAACTTCCCTTCCTTCACTGTAATCTACTGTATGTAAAACCCCCTCCCCTATTCTCTCTTTTAAACTTCCCTGCCTTCACTGTAATCTATGTAAACCCCCCTACCCTATTCTCTCTTTTAAACTTCCCTGCCTTCACTGTAATCTATGTAAAACCCCCTCCCCTATTCTCTCTTTTAGATTTCCCTGCCTTCACTGTAATCTACTGTATGTAAAACCCCCTCCCCTATTCTCTCTTTTAAACTTCCCTTCCTTCACTGTAATCTATGTAAAACACACTCCCCTATTCTCTCTTTTAAACTTCCCTGCCTTCATTGTAATCTATGTAAAACCCCCTCCCCTATTCTGTCTTTTAAACTTCCCTGCCTTCACTGTAATCTACTGTATGTAAAAACCCCTCCCCTATTCTCTCTTGTAAACTTCCCTGCCTTCATTGTAATCTATGTAAAACCCCCTCCCCTATTCTCTCTTTTAAACTTCCCTGCCTTCACTGTAATCTATGTAAAACCCCCTCCCTTATTCTCTCTTTTAAACTTCATTTCCTTCACTGTAATCTATGTAAAACCCCCTCCCCTATTCTCTCTTTTAAACTTCCCTGCCTTCACTGTAATCTATGTTAAACCCCCTCCCCTATTCTCTCTTTTAAACTTCCCTGCCTTCACTGTAATCTACTGTATGTAAAACCCCCTCCCCTATTCTCTCTTTTAAACTTCCCTGCCTTCACTGTAATCTATGTAAAAAACCCTCCCCTATTCTCTCTTTTAAACTTCCCTTCCTTCACTGTAATCTACTGTATGTAAAACCCCCTCCCCTATTCTCTCTTTTAAACTTCCCTGCCTTCACTGTAATCTATGTAAACCCCCCTACCCTATTCTCTCTTTTAAACTCCCTGCCTTCACTGTAATCTATGTAAAAAACCCTCCCCTATTCTCTCTTTTAAACTTCCCTGCCTTCACTGTAATCTATGTAAAACCCCCTCCCCTATTCTCTCTTTTAAATTTCCCTGCCTTCACTGTAATCTACTGTATGTAAAACCCCCTCACCTATTCTCTCTTTTAAACTTCCCTTCCTTCACTGTAATCTATGTAAAACACACTCCCCTATTCTCTCTTTTAAACTTCCCTGCCTTCATTGTAATCTATGTAAAACCCCCTCCCCTATTCTGTCTTTTAAACTTCCCTGCCTTCACTGTAATCTACTGTATGTAAAACCCCCTCCCCTATTCTCTCTTGTAAACTTCCCTGCCTTCATTGTAATCTATGTAAAACCCCCTCCCCTATTCTCTCTTTTAAACTTCCCTGCCTTCACTGTAATCTATGTAAAACCCCCTCCCTTATTCTCTCTTTTAAACTTCATTTCCTTCACTATAATCTATGTAAAACCCCCTCCCCTATTCTCTCTTTTAAACTTCCCTGCCTTCACTGTAATCTATGTAAAACCCCCTCCCCTATTCTCTCTTTTAAACTTCCCTGCCTTCACTGTAATCTATGTAAAACCCCCTCCCCTATTCTCTCTTTTAAACTTCCCTGCTTTCACTGTAATCTACTGTATGTAAAACCCCCTCCCCTATTCTCTCTTTTAAACTTCCCTGCCTTCACTGTAATCTATGTAAAAACCCCTCCCCTATTCTCTCTTTTAAAATTCCCTGCCTTCACTGTAATCTATGTAAAACCCCCTCCCCTATTCTCTCTTTTAAACTTCCCTGCCTTCACTGTAATCTACTGTATGTAAAACCCCGTCCCCTATTCTCTCTTTTAAACTTCCCTGCCTTCACTGTAATCTACTGTATGTAAAAACCCCTCCCCTATTCTCTCTTTTAAACTTCCCTGCCTTCACTGTAATCTATGTAAAACCCACTCCCCTATTCTCTCTATTAAACTTCCCTGCCTTCACTGTAATCTATGTAAAAAACCCTCCCCTATTCTCTCTTTTAAACTTCCCTGCCTTCACTGTAATCTATGTAAAAACCCCTCCCCTATTCTCTCTTTTAAACTTGCCTGCCTTCACTGTAATCTACTGTATGTAAAACCCCGTCCCCTATTCTCTCTTTTAAACTTCCCTGCCTTCACTGTAATCTACTGTATGTAAAAACCCCTCCCCTATTCTCTCTTTTAAACTTCCCTGCCTTCACTGTAATCTATGTAAAACCCCCTCCCCTATTCTCTCTTTTAAACTTCCCTGCCTTCATTGTAATCTATGTAAAACCCCCTCCCTATTCTCTCTTTTAATCTTCCCTGCCTTCACTGTAATCTACTGTATGTAAAACCCCCTCCCCTATTCTCTCTTTTAAACTTCCCTGCCTTCACTGTAATCTATGTAAAACCCCCTCCCCTATTCTCTCTTTTAAACTTCCCTGCCTTCACTGTAATCTATGTAAAAACCCCTCCCCTATTCTCTCTTTTAAACTACCCTGCCTTCACTGTAATCTACTGTATGTAAAACCCCCTCCCCTATTCTCTCTTTTAAACTTCCCTGCCTTCACTGTAATCTATGTAAAACCCCCTCCCCTATTCTCTCTTTTAAACTTCCCTGCCTTCACTGTAATCTACTGTATGTAAAACCCCCTCCCCTATTCTCTCTTTTAAACTTCCCTGCCTTCACTGTAATCTATGTAAAACGCACTCCCCTATTCTCTCTTTTAAACTTCCCTGCCTTCACTGTAATCTATGTAAAAAACCCTCCCCTATTCTCTCTTTTAAACTTCCCTGCCTTCACTGTAATCTATGTAAAAACCCCTCCCCTATTCTCTCTTTTAAACTTGCCTGTCTTCACTGTAATCTACTGTATGTTAACCCCCCTCCCCTATTCTCTCTTTTAAACTTCCCTGCCTTCACTGTAATCTATGTAAAACCCCCTCCCCTATTCTCTCTTTTAAACTTCCCGGCCTTCACTGTAATCTATGTAAAACCCCCTCCCCTATTCTCTCTTTTAAACTTCCCTGCCTTCACTGTAATCTATGTAAAAAAAACTCCCCTATTCTCTCTTTTAAACTTGCCTGCCTTCACTGTAATCTACTGTATGTAAACCCCCCTCCCCTATTCTCTCTTTTAAACTTCCCTGTCTTCACTGTAATCTACACTGGCGACACACTTTATTCGAGCTTGGCTAGTCCCACGAATTCGGGTATACCCGGGTGTATTGAGGTTTGTGACTGTTTTCTGCCCGAGTGCATTGAGGTATTTTCCAAGCAGGGATTGAAGCATTTTATTCCCGCTGGCTGCAATACTGCACAGTATATATATATATATATACTGCATTACAATTCATGAATTTATGCCATCTGGTAGACACGGGAAGCATTGCAGCCTATTAAATTCTAATCATTATCATTTAACAGATCAGCCGCCCATCAGCCAGGCATGAACCCAGGCTGGGCAGGCAAATGCAACGGGGCTTGTCAGAGGTGAGGAGCGGCGCATTCCAGGTATCTGCCAGGTACATACCGGGTATTTGCTCGAATAAAGTGTGTCGGTGCAGTATGTAAAACCCACTCCCCTATTCTCTCTTTTAAACTTCCCTGCCTTCACTGTAATCTACTGTATGTAAAACCCCCTCCCCTATTCTCTCTTTTAAACTTCCCTGCCTTCACTGTAATCTATGTAAAAACCCCTCCCCTATTCTCTCTTTTAAACTTCCCTGCCTTCACTGTAATGTACTGTATGTAAAACCCCCTCCCCTATTCTCTCTTTTAAACTTCCCTGCCTTCACTGTAATCTATGTAAAACCCCCTCCCTTATTCTCTCTTTTAAACTTCATTTCCTTCACTGTAATCTATGTAAAACCCCCTCCCCTATTCTCTCTTTTAAACTTCCCTGTCTTCACTGTAATCTATGTAAAACCCCCTCCCCTATTCTCTCTTTTAAACTTCCCTGCCTTCATTGTAATCTATGTAAAACCCCCTCCCTTATTCTCTCTTTTAAACTTCCCTGCCTTCACTGTAATCTACTGTATGTAAAACCCCCTCCCCTATTCTCTCTTTTAAACTTCCCTGCCTACACTGTAATCTACTGTATATAAAACCCCCTCCCCTATTCTCTCTTTTAAACTTCCCTGCCTTCACTGTAATCTATGTAAAACCCCCTCCCCTATTCTCTCTTTTAAACTTCCCTGCCTTCACTGTAATCTATGTAAAACCCCCTCCCCTATTCTCTCTTTTAAACTTCCCTTCCTTCACTGTAATCTACTGTATGTAAAACCCCCTCCCCTATTCTCTCTTTTAAACTTCCCTGCCTACACTGTAATCTATGTAAAAAACCCTCCCCTATTCTCTCTTTTAAACTTGTCTGCCTTCACTGTAATCTACTGTATGTAAACCCCCCTCCCCTATTCTCTCTTTTAAACTTCCCTGTCTTCACTGTAATCTATGTAAAACCCCCTCCCCTATTCTCTCTTATAAACTTCCCTGCCTTCATTGTAATCTATGTAAAACCCCCTCCCTTATTCTCTCTTTTAAACTTCCCTGCCTTCACTGTAATCTACTGTATGTAAAACCCCCTCCCCTATTCTCTCTTTTAAACTTCCCTGCCTTCACTGTAATCTACTGTATGTAAAACCCCCTCCCCTATTCTCTCTTTTAAACTTCCCTGCCTTCACTGTAATCTATGTAAAAAACCCTCCCCTATTCTCTCTTTTAAACTTGCCTGCCTTCACTGTAATCTACTGTATGTAAACCCCCCTCCCCTATTCTCTCTTTTAAACTTCCCTGCCTTCACTGTAATCTATGTAAAACCCCCTCCCCTATTCTCTCTTTTAAACTTCCCTGCCTTCACTGTAATCTATGTAAAACCCCCTCCCCTATTCTCTCTTTTAAACTTCCCTTCCTTCACTGTAATCTATGTAAAACCCCCTCCCCTATTCTCTCTTTTAAACTTCCCTGCCTTCACTGTAATCTATGTAAAACCTCCTCCCCTATTCTCGCTTTTAAACTTCCCTGCCTTCACTGTAATCTATGTAAAACCCCCTCCCCTATTCTCTTGTTTAAACTTCCCTGCCTTCACTGTAATCTATGTAAAACCCCCTCCCCTATTCTCTCTTTTAAACTTCCCTGCCTTCACTGTAATCTACTGTATGTAAAACCCCCTCCCCTATTCTCTCTTTTAAACTTCCCTACCTTCACTGTAATCTATGTAAAAACCCCTCCCCTATTCTCTCTTTTAAACTTGCCTGCCTTCACTGAAATCTAGTGTATGTAAACCCCCCTCCCCTATTCTCTCTTTTAAACTTCCCTGCCTTCACTGTAATCTATGTAAAAACCCCTCCCCTATTCTCTCTTTTAAACTTCCCTGCCTTCACTGTTATCTACTGTATGTAAAACCCCCTCCCCTATTCTCTCTTTTAAACTTCCCTGCCTTCACTGTAATCTATGTAAAAACCCCTCCCCTATTCTCTCTTTTAAACTTCCCTGCCTTCACTGTAATGTACTGTATGTAAAACCCCCTCCCCTATTCTCTCTTTTAAACTTCCCTGCCTTCACTGTAATCTATGTTAAACCCCCTCCCCTATTCTCTCTTTTAAAATTCCCTGCCTTCACTGTAATCTACTGAATGTAAAACCCCCTCCCCTATTCTCTCTTTTAAACTTCCCTGCCTTCACTGTAATCTATGTAAAAAACCCTCCCCTATTCTCTCTTTTAAACTTCCCTTCCTTCACTGTAATCTACTGTATGTAAAACCCCCTCCCCTATTCTCTCTTTTAAACTTCCCTGCCTTCACTGTAATCTATGTAAACCCCCCTACCCTATTCTCTCTTTTAAACTTCCCTGTCTTCACTGTAATCTATGTAAAAAACCCTCCCCTATTCTCTCTTTTAAACTTCCCTGCCTTCACTGTAATGTACTGTATGTAAAACCCCCTCCCCTATTCTCTCTTTTAAACTTCCCTGCCTTCACTGTAATCTATGTAAAAACCCCTCCCTTATTCTCTCTTTTAAACTTCATTTCCTTCACTGTAATCTATGTAAAACCCCCTCCCCTATTCTCTCTTTTAAAATTCCCTGCCTTCACTGTAATCTACTGTATGTAAAACCCCCTCCCCTATTCTCTCATTTAAACTTCCCTGCCTTCACTGTAATCTATGTAAAACCCCCTCCCCTATTCTATCTTTTAAACTTCCCTGCCTTCACTGTAATCTATGTAAAACCCCCTCCCCTATTCTCTCTTTTAAACTTCCCTGCCTTCACTGTAATCTATGTAAAACCTCCTCCCCTATTCTCTCTTTTAAACTTCCCTGCCTTCACTGTAATCTATGTAAAACCCCCTCCCTTATTCTCTCTTTTAAACTTCATTTCATTCACTGTAATCTATGTAAAACCCCCTCCCCTATTCTCTCTTTTAAACTTCCCTGTCTTCACTGTAATCTATGTAAAACCCCCTCCCCTATTCTCTCTTTTAAACTTCCCTGCCTTCATTGTAATCTATGTAAAACCCCCTCCCTTATTCTCTCTTTTAAACTTCCCTGCCTTCACTGTAATCTACTGTATGTAAAACCCCCTCCCCTATTCTCTCTTTTAAACTTCCCTGCCTTCACTGTAATCTATGTAAAAACCCCTCCCCTATTCTCTCTTTTAAACTTGCCTGCCTTCACTGTAATCTATTGTATGTAAACCCCCCTCCCCTATTCTCTCTTTTAAACTTCCCTGCCTTCATGTAATCTATGTAAAACCCCCTCCCCTATTCTCTCTTTTAAACTTCCCTGCCTTCACTGTAATCTACTGTATGTAAAACCCCCTCCCCTATTCTCTCTTTTAAACTTCCCTGCCTTCACTGTAATCTATGTAAAAACCCCTCCCCTATTCTCTCTTTTAAACTTCCCTGCCTTCACTGTAATGTACTGTATGTAAAACCCCCTCCCCTATTCTCTCTTTTAAACTTCCCTGCCTTCACTGTAATCTATGTAAAAACCCCTCCCTTATTCTCTCTTTTAAACTTCATTTCCTTCACTGTAATCTATGTAAAACCCCCTCCCCTATTCTCTCTTTTAAACTTCCCTGCCTTCACTGTAATCTATGTAAACCCCCCTACCCTATTCTCTCTTTTAAACTTCCCTGATCACTGTAATCTATGTAAAAACCCCTCCCCTATTCTCTCTTTTAAACTTCCCTGCCTTCATTGTAATCTATGTAAAAAAAACCTCCCCTTTTCTCTCTTTTAAAATTCCCTGCCTTCACTGTAATCTACTGTATGTAAAACCCCCTCCCCTATTCTCTCTTTTAAACTTCCCTGCCTTCACTGTAATCTATGTAAAAACCCCTCCCCTATTCTCTCTTTTAAACTTCCCTGCCTTCACTGTAATGTACTGTATGTAAAACCCCCTCCCCTATTCTCTCTTTTAAACTTCCCTGCCTTCACTGTAATCTATGTAAAAACCCCTCAATTATTCTCTCTTTTAAACTTCATTTCCTTCACTGTAATCTATGTAAAACCCCCTCCCCTATTCTCTCTTTTAAACTTCCCTGCCTTCACTGTAATCTATGTAAACCCCCCTACCCTATTCTCTCTTTTAAACTTCCCTGATCACTGTAATCTATGTAAAAAACCCTCCCCTATTCTCTCTTTTAAACTTCCCTGCCTTCATTGTAATCTATGTAAAAAAAACCTCCCCTTTTCTCTCTTTTAAAATTCCCTGCCTTCACTGTAATCTACTGTATGTAAAACCCCCTCCCCTATTCTCTCATTTAAACTTCCCTGCCTTCACTGTAATCTATGTACTGCACCGACACACTTTATTCGAGCAAATACCCAGTATGTACCTGGCAGATACCTGGAATGCGCCGCTCCTCACCTCTGACAAGCCCCGTTGCGTTTGCCTTCCCAGCCTGGGTTCATGCCTGGCTAACGGGCGGCTGATCTGTTAAATGATAATGATTAGGATTTAATAGGCTGCAATGCTTCGCGTGTCTACCAGATGGCATAAATTCATGAATTGTAATGCAGTGTATATATATATACTGTGCAGTATTGCAGCCAGCGGGAATAAAATGCTTCAATCCCTGCCTGGAAAATAACCCAATGCACTCGGGCAGAAAACAGTCACAAACCTCAATACACCCGGGTATACCCGAATTCGTGGGACTAGCCGAGCTCGAATAAAGTGTGTCGCCAGTGTAAAACCCCCTCCCCTATTCTCTCTTTTAAACTTCCCTGCCTTCACTGTAATCTATGTAAAACCTCCTCCCCTATTCTCTCTTTTAAACTTCCCTGCCTTCACTGTAATCTATGTAAAACCCCCTCCCCTATTCTCTCTTTTAAACTTCCCTGCCTTCACTGTAATCTATGTAAAACCCCCTCCCGTATTCTCTCTTTTAAACTTCCCTGCCTTCACTGTAATCTACTGTATGTAAAAGCCCCTCCCCTATTCTCTCTTTTAAAATTCCCGGCCTTCACAGTAATCTATGTAAAAACCCCTCCCCTATTCTCTCTTTTAAACATCCCTGCCTTCACTGTAATCTACTGTATGTAAAACCCCCTCCCCTATTCTCTCTTTTAAACTTCCCTGCCTTCACTGTAATCTATGTAAAACCCCCTCCCCTATTCTCTCTTTTAAACTTCCCTGCCTTCACTGTAATCTACTGTATGTAAAACCCCCTCCCCTATTCTCTCTTTTAAACTTCCCTGCCTTCACTGTAATCTACTGTATGTAAAATCCCCTCCCCTATTCTCTCTTTTAAACTTCCCTGCCTTCACTGTAATCTATGTAAAACCCCCTCCCCTATTCTCTCTTTTAAACTTCCCTTCCTTCACTGTAATCTATGTAAAACCCCCTCCCCTATTCTCTCTTTTAAACTTCCCTGCCTTCACTGTAATCTATGTAAAACCCCCTCCCCTATTCTCTCTTTTAAACTTCCCTGCCTTCACTGTAATCTACTGTATGTAAAACCCCCTCCCCTATTCTCTCTTTTAAACTTCCCTGCCTTCACTGTAATCTATGTAAAACCCCCTCCCCTATTCTCTCTTTTAAACTTCCCTGCCTTCACTGTAATCTACTGTATGGAAAACCCCCTCCCCTATTCTCTCTTTTAAACTTCCCTGCCTTCACTGTAATCTATGTAAAACCTCCTCCCCTATTCTCTCTTTTAAACTTCCCTGCCTTCACTGTAATCTATGTAAAACCCCCTCCCTTATTCTCTCTTTAAACTTCATTTCATTCACTGTAATCTATGTAAAACCCCCTCCCCTATTCTCTCTTTTAAACTTCCCTGCCTTCACTGTAATCTATGTAAACCCCCTCCCCGATTCTCTCTTTTAAACTTCCCTGCCTTCACTGTAATCTATGTAAAACCCCCTCCCCGATTCTTTCTTTTAAACTTCCCTGCCTTCACTGTAATCTATGTAAAACCCCCTCCCCTATTCTATCTTTTAAACTTCCCTGCCTTCACTGTAATCTATGTAAAACCCCCTCCCCTATTCTCTCTTTTAAACTTCCCTGTCTTCACTGTAATCTATGTAAAACCCCCTCCCCTATTCTCTCTTTTAAACTTCCCTGCCTTCATTGTAATCTATGTAAAACCCCCTCCCTAATTCTCTTTTTTAAACTTCACTGCCTTCACTGTAATCTACTGTATGTAAAACCCCCTCCCCTATTCTCTCTTTTAAACTTCCCTGCCTTCACTGTAATCTATGTAAAAACCCCTCCCCTATTCTCTCTTTTAAACTTCCCTGCCTTCACTGTAATCTACTGTATGTAAAAACCCCTCCCCTATTCTCTCTTTTAAACTTCCCTGCCTTCACTGTAATCTATGTAAAAAACCCTCCCCTATTCTCTCTTTTAAACTTCCCTGCCTTCACTGTAATCTATGTAAAAACCCCTCCCCTATTCTCTCTTTTAAACTTGCCTGCCTTCACTGTAATCTACTGTATGTAAACCCCCCTCCCCTATTCTCTCTTTTAAACTTCCCTGCCTTCATGTAATCTATGTAAAACCCCCTCCCCTATTCTCTCTTTTAAACTTCCCTGCCTTCACTGTAATCTACTGTATGTAAAATCCCCTCCCCTATTCTCTCTTTTAAACTTCCCTGCCTTCACTGTAATCTATGTAAAACCCCCTCCCCTATTCTATCTTTTAAACTTCCCTGCCTTCACTGTAATCTATGTAAAACCCCCTCCCCTATTCTCTCTTTTAAACTTCCCTGCCTTCACTGTAATCTATGTAAAACCTCCTCCCCTATTCTCTCTTTTAAACTTCACTGCCTTCACTGTAATCTACTGTATGTAAAACCCCCTCCCCTATTCTCTCTTTTAAACTTCCCTGCCTTCACTGTAATCTATGTAAAAACCCCTCCCCTATTCTCTCTTTTAAACTTCCCTGCCTTCACTGTAATCTACTGTATGTAAAACCCCCTCCCCTATTCTCTCTTTTAAACTTCCCTGCCTTCACTGTAATCTATGTAAAAACCCCTCCCCTATTCTCTCTTTTAAACTTGCCTGCCTTCACTGTAATCTACTCTATGTAAACCCCCCTCCCCTATTCTCTCTTTTAAACTTCCCTGCCTTCATGTAATCTATGTAAAACCCCCTCCCCTATTCTCTCTTTTAAACTTCCCTGCCTTCACTGTAATCTACTGTATGTAAAATCCCCTCCCCTATTCTCTCTTTTAAACTTCCCTGCCTTCACTGTAATCTATGTAAAACCCCCTCCCCTATTCTATCTTTTAAACTTCCCTGCCTTCACTGTAATCTATGTAAAACCCCCTCCCCTATTCTCTCTTTTAAACTTCCCTGCCTTCACTGTAATCTATGTAAAACCTCCTCCCCTATTCTCTCTTTTAAACTTCCCTGCCTTCACTGTAATCTATGTAAAAACCCCTCCCCTATTCTCTCTTTTAAACTTCCCTGCCTTCACTGTAATCTACTGTATGTAAAACCCCCTCCCCTATTCTCTCTTTTAAACTTCCCTGCCTTCACTGTAATCTATGTAAGAAACCCTCCCCTATTCTCTCTTTTAAACTTCCCTGCCTTCACTGTAATCTATGTAAAAACCCCTCCCCTATTCTCTCTTTTAAACTTGCCTGCCTTCACTGTAATCTACTGCATGTAAACCCCCGTCCCCTATTCTCTCTTTTAAACTTCCCTGCCTTCATGTAATCTATGTAAAACCCCCTCCCCTATTCTCTCTTTTAAACTTCCCTGCCTTCACTGTAATCTACTGTATGTAAAATCCCCTCCCCTATTCTCTCTTTTAAACTTCCCTGCCTTCACTGTAATCTATGTAAAACCCCCTCCCCTATTCTATCTTTTAAACTTCCCTGCCTTCACTGTAATCTATGTAAAACCCCCTCCCCTATTCTCTCTTTTAAACTTCCCTGCCTTCACTGTAATCTATGTAAAACCTCCTCCCCTATTCTCTCTTTTAAACTTCACTGCCTTCACTGTAATCTACTGTATGTAAAACCCCCTCCCCTATTCTCTCTTTTAAACTTCCCTGCCTTCACTGTAATCTATGTAAAAACCCCTCCCCTATTCTCTCTTTTAAACTTCCCTGCCTTCACTGTAATCTACTGTATGTATAACCCCCTCCCCTATTCTCTCTTTTAAACTTCCCTGCCTTCACTGTAATCTATGTAAAAACCCCTCCCCTATTCTCTCTTTTAAACTTGCCTGCCTTCACTGTAATCTACTGTATGTAAACCCCCCTCCCCTATTCTCTCTTTTAAACTTCCCTGCCTTCATGTAATCTATGTAAAACCCCCTCCCCTATTCTCTCTTTTAAACTTCCCTGCCTTCACTGTAATCTACTGTATGTAAAATCCCCTCCCCTATTCTCTCTTTTAAACTTCCCTGCCTTCACTGTAATCTATGTAAAACCCCCTCCCCTATTCTATCTTTTAAACTTCCCTGCCTTCACTGTAATCTATGTAAAACCCCCTCCCCTATTCTCTCTTTTAAACTTCCCTGCCTTCACTGTAATCTATGTAAAACCTCCTCCCCTATTCTCTCTTTTAAACTTCACTGCCTTCACTGTAATCTACTGTATGTAAAACCCCCTCCCCTATTCTCTCTTTTAAACTTCCCTGCCTTCACTGTAATCTATGTAAAAACCCCTCCCCTATTCTCTCTTTTAAACTTCCCTGCCTTCACTGTAATCTACTGTATGTAAAACCCCCTCCCCTATTCTCTCTTTTAAACTTCCCTGCCTTCACTGTAATCTATGTAAAAAACCCTCCCCTATTCTCTCTTTTAAACTTCCCTGCCTTCACTGTAATCTATGTAAAAACCCCTCCCCTATTCTCTCTTTTAAACTTGCCTGCCTTCACTGTAATCTACTGTATGTAAACCCCCCTCCCCTATTCTCTCTTTTAAACTTCCCTGCCTTCATGTAATCTATGTAAAAACCCCTCCCCTATTCTCTCTTTTAAACTTCCCTGCCTTCACTGTAATCTACTGTATGTAAAATCCCCTCCCCTATTCTCTCTTTTAAACTTCCCTGCCTTCACTGTAATCTATGTAAAAACCCCTCCCCTATTCTCTCTTTTAAACTTCCCTGCCTTCACTGTAATGTACTGTATATAAAACCCCCTCCCCTATTCTCTCTTTTAAACTTCCCTGCCTTCACTGTAATCTATGTAAAACCCCCTCCCTTATTCTCTCTTTTAAACTTCATTTCCTTCACTGTAATCTATGTAAAACCCCCTCCCCTATTCTCTCTTTTAAACTTCCCTGTCTTCACTGTAATCTATGTAAAACCCCCTCCCCTATTCTCTCTTTTAAACTTCCCTGCCTTCACTGTAATCTATGTTAAACCCCCTCCCCTATTCTCTCTTTTAAACTTCCCTGCCTTCACTGTAATCTACTGTATGTAAAACCCCCTCCCCTATTCTCTCTTTTAAACTTCCCTGCCTTCACTGTAATCTATGTAAAAAACCCTCCCCTATTCTCTCTTTTAAACTTCCCTTCCTTCACTGTAATCTACTGTATGTAAAACCCCCTCCCCTATTCTCTCTTTTAAACTTCCCTGCCTTCACTGTAATCTATGTAAACCCCCCTACCCTATTCTCTCTTTTAAACTTCCCTGCCTTCACTGTAATCTATGTAAAAACCCCTCCCATATTCTCTCTTTTAAACTTCCCTGCCTTCACTGTAATCTATGTAAAACCCCCTCCCCTATTCTCTCTTTTAAATTTCCCTGCCTTCACTGTAATCTACTGTATGTAAAACCCCCTCCCCTATTCTCTCTTTTAAACTTCCCTTCCTTCACTGTAATCTATGTAAAACACACTCCCCTATTCTCTCTTTTAAACTTCCCTGCCTTCATTGTAATCTATGTAAAAAAAACCTCCCCTATTCTCTCTTTTAAAATTCCCTGCCTTCACTGTAATCTACTGTATGTAAAACCCCCTCCCCTATTCTCTCATTTAAACTTCCCTGCCTTCACTGTAATCTATGTAAAACCCCCTCCCCTATTCTATCTTTTAAACTTCCCTGCCTTCACTGTAATCTATGTAAAAACCCCTCCCCTATTCTCTCTTTTAAACTTCCCTGCCTTCACTGTAATCTATGTAAAACCTCCTCCCCTATTCTCTCTTTTAATCTACCCTGCCTTCACTGTAATCTATGTAAAACCCCCTCCCCTATTCTCTCTTTTAAACTTCCCTGCCTTCACTGTAATCTATGTAAAACCCCCTCCCCTATTCTCTCTTTTAAACTTCCCTGCCTTCACTGTAATCTACTGTATGTAAAACCCCCTCCCCTATTCTCTCTTTTAAACTTCCCTGCCTTCACTGTAATCTATGTAAAAACCCCTCCCCTATTCTCTCTTTTAAACTTCCCTGCCTTCACTGTAATCTACTGTATGTAAAACCCCCTCCCCTATTCTCTCTTTTAAAATTCCCGGCCTTCACAGTAATCTATGTATAACCCCCTCCCCTATTCTCTCTTTTAAACTTCCCTGCCTTCACTGTAATCTACTGTATGTAAAACCCCCTCCCCTATTCTCTCTTTTAAACTTCCCTGCCTTCACTGTAATCTATGTAAAACCCCCTCCCCTATTCTCTCTTTTAAACTTCCCTGCCTTCACTGTAATCTACTGTATGTAAAACCCCCTCCCCTATTCTCTCTTTTAAACTTCCCTGCCTTCACTGTAATCTATGTAAAACCCCCTCCCCTATTCTCTATTTTAAACTTCCCTTCCTTCACTGTAATCTATGTAAAACCCCCTCCCCTATTCTCTCTTTTAAACTTCCCTGCCTTCACTGTAATCTATGTAAAACCCCCTCCCCTATTCTCTCTTTTAAACTTCATTTCCTTCACTATAATCTATGTAAAACCCCCTCCCCTATTCTCTCTTTTAAACTTCCCTGCCTTCACTGTAATCTATGTAAAAACCCCTCCCCTATTCTCTCTTTTAAACTTCATTTCCTTCACTATAATCTATGTAAAACCCCCTCCCCTATTCTCTCTTTTAAACTTCATTTCCTTCACTATAATCTATGTAAAACCCCCTCCCCTATTCTCTCTTTTAAACTTCCCTGCCTTCACTGTAATCTATGTAAAACCCCCTCCCCTATTCTCTCTTTTAAACTTCATTTCCTTCACTATAATCTATGTAAAACCCCCTCCCCTATTCTCTCTTTTAAACTTCCCTGCCTTCACTGTAATCTATGTAAAAACCCCTCCCCTATTCTCTCTTTTAAAATTCCCTGCCTTCACTGTAATCTATGTAAAACCCCCTCCCCTATTCTCTATTTTAAACTTCCCTTCCTTCACTGTAATCTATGTAAAACCCCCTCCCCTATTCTCTCTTTTAAACTTCCCTGCCTTCACTGTAATCTATGTAAAACCCCCTCCCCTATTCTCTCTTTTAAACTTCATTTCCTTCACTATAATCTATGTAAAACCCCCTCCCCTATTCTCTCTTTTAAACTTCCCTGCCTTCACTGTAATCTATGTAAAAACCCCTCCCCTATTCTCTCTTTTAAACTTCATTTCCTTCACTATAATCTATGTAAAACCCCCTCCCCTATTCTCTCTTTTAAACTTCATTTCCTTCACTATAATCTATGTAAAACCCCCTCCCCTATTCTCTCTTTTAAACTTCCCTGCCTTCACTGTAATCTATGTAAAACCCCCTCCCCTATTCTCTCTTTTAAACTTCATTTCCTTCACTATAATCTATGTAAAACCCCCTCCCCTATTCTCTCTTTTAAACTTCCCTGCCTTCACTGTAATCTATGTAAAAACCCCTCCCCTATTCTCTCTTTTAAAATTCCCTGCCTTCACTGTAATCTATGTAAAAACCCCTCCCCTATTCTCTCTTTTAAACTTCCCTGCCTTCACTGTAATCTATGTAAAACCCACTCCCCTATTCTCTCTATTAAACTTCCCTGCCTTCACTGTAATCTATGTAAAAAACCCTCCCCTATTCTCTCTTTTAAACTTCCCTGCCTTCACTGTAATCTATGTAAAAAACCCTCCCCTATTCTCTCTTTTAAACTTGCCTGCCTTCACTGTAATCTACTGTATGTAAACCCCCCTCCCCTATTCTCTCTTTTAAACTTCCCTGCCTTCACTGTAATCTATGTAAAACCCCCTCCCTATTCTCTCTTTTAATCTTCCCTGCCTTCACTGTAATCTACTGTATGTAAAACCCCCTCCCCTATTCTCTCTTTTAAACTTCCCTGCCTTCACTGTAATCTATGTAAAAACCCCTCCCCTATTCTCTCTTTTAAACTTCCCTGCCTTCACTGTAATCTATGTAAAAACCCCTCCCCTATTCTCTCTTTTAAACTTCCCTACCTTCACTGTAATCTATGTAAACCCCCCTCCCCTATTCTCTCTTTTAAACTTCCCTGCCTTCATTGTAATCTATGTAAAACCCCCTCCCTTATTCTCTCTTTTAAACTTCCCTGCCTTCACTGTAATCTACTGTATGTAAAACCCCCTCCCCTATTCTCTCTTTTAAACTTCCCTGCCTTCACTGTAATCTATGTAAAACCCCCTCCCCTATTCTCTCTTTTAAACTTCCCTGCCTTCACTGTAATCTACTGTATGTAAAACCCCCTCCCCTATTCTCTCTTTTAAACTTCCCTGCCTTCACTGTAATCTATGTAAAACGCACTCCCCTATTCTCTCTTTTAAACTTCCCTGCCTTCACTGTAATCTATGTAAAAAACCCTCCCCTATTCTCTCTTTTAAACTTCCCTGCCTTCACTGTAATCTATGTAAAAACCCCTCCCCTATTCTCTCTTTTAAACTTGCCTGTCTTCACTGTAATCTACTGTATGTTAACCCCCCTTCCCTATTCTCTCTTTTAAACTTCCCTGCCTTCACTGTAATCTATGTAAAAACCCCTCCCCTATTCTCTCTTTTAAACTTCCCTACCTTCACTGTAATCTATGTAAAACCCCCTCCCCTATTCTCTCTTTTAAACTTCCCTGCCTTCACTGTAATCTATGTAAAACCCCCTCCCCTATTCTCTCTTTTAAACTTCATTTCCTTCACTATAATCTATGTAAAACCCCCTCCCCTATTCTCTCTTTTAAACTTCCCTGCCTTCACTGTAATCTATGTAAAAACCCCTCCCCTATTCTCTCTTTTAAACTTCATTTCCTTCACTATAATCTATGTAAAACCCCCTCCCCTATTCTCTCTTTTAAACTTCATTTCCTTCACTATAATCTATGTAAAACCCCCTCCCCTATTCTCTCTTTTAAACTTCCCTGCCTTCACTGTAATCTATGTAAAACCCCCTCCCCTATTCTCTCTTTTAAACTTCATTTCCTTCACTATAATCTATGTAAAACCCCCTCCCCTATTCTCTCTTTTAAACTTCCCTGCCTTCACTGTAATCTATGTAAAAACCCCTCCCCTATTCTCTCTTTTAAAATTCCCTGCCTTCACTGTAATCTATGTAAAACCCCCTCCCCTATTCTCTCTTTTAAACTTCCCTGCCTTCACTGTAATCTACTGTATGTAAAAACCCCTCCCCTATTCTCTCTTTTAAACTTCCCTGCCTTCACTGTAATCTATGTAAAACCCACTCCCCTATTCTCTCTATTAAACTTCCCTGCCTTCACTGTAATCTATGTAAAAAACCCTCCCCTATTCTCTCTTTTAAACTTCCCTGCCTTCACTGTAATCTATGTAAAAAACCCTCCCCTATTCTCTCTTTTAAACTTGCCTGCCTTCACTGTAATCTACTGTATGTAAACCCCCCTCCCCTATTCTCTCTTTTAAACTTCCCTGCCTTCACTGTAATCTATGTAAAACCCCCTCCCTATTCTCTCTTTTAATCTTCCCTGCCTTCACTGTAATCTACTGTATGTAAAACCCCCTCCCCTATTCTCTCTTTTAAACTTCCCTGCCTTCACTGTAATCTATGTAAAAACCCCTCCCCTATTCTCTCTTTTAAACTTCCCTGCCTTCACTGTAATCTATGTAAAAACCCCTCCCCTATTCTCTCTTTTAAACTTCCCTACCTTCACTGTAATCTATGTAAACCCCCCTCCCCTATTCTCTCTTTTAAACTTCCCTGCCTTCATTGTAATCTATGTAAAACCCCCTCCCTTATTCTCTCTTTTAAACTTCCCTGCCTTCACTGTAATCTACTGTATGTAAAACCCCCTCCCCTATTCTCTCTTTTAAACTTCCCTGCCTTCACTGTAATCTATGTAAAACCCCCTCCCCTATTCTCTCTTTTAAACTTCCCTGCCTTCACTGTAATCTACTGTATGTAAAACCCCCTCCCCTATTCTCTCTTTTAAACTTCCCTGCCTTCACTGTAATCTATGTAAAACGCACTCCCCTATTCTCTCTTTTAAACTTCCCTGCCTTCACTGTAATCTATGTAAAAAACCCTCCCCTATTCTCTCTTTTAAACTTCCCTGCCTTCACTGTAATCTATGTAAAAACCCCTCCCCTATTCTCTCTTTTAAACTTGCCTGTCTTCACTGTAATCTACTGTATGTTAACCCCCCTTCCCTATTCTCTCTTTTAAACTTCCCTGCCTTCACTGTAATCTATGTAAAAACCCCTCCCCTATTCTCTCTTTTAAACTTCCCTACCTTCACTGTAATCTATGTAAACCCCCCTCCCCTATTCTCTCTTTTAAACTTCCCTGCCTTCATTGTAATCTATGTAAAACCCCCTCCCTTATTCTCTCTTTTAAACTTCCCTGCCTTCACTGTAATCTACTGTATGTAAAACCCCCTCCCCTATTCTCTCTTTTAAACTTCCCTGCCTTCACTGTAATCTATGTAAAACCCCCTCCCCTATTCTCTCTTTTAAACTTCCCTGCCTTCACTGTAATCTATGTAAAACGCACTCCCCTATTCTCTCTTTTAAACTTCCCTGCCTTCACTGTAATCTATGTAAAAAACCCTCCCCTATTCTCTCTTTTAAACTTCCCTGCCTTCACTGTAATCTATGTAAAAACCCCTCCCCTATTCTCTCTTTTAAACTTGCCTGTCTTCACTGTAATCTACTGTATGTTAACCCCCCTCCCCTATTCTCTCTTTTAAACTTCCCTGCCTTCACTGTAATCTATGTAAAACCCCCTCCCCTATTCTCTCTTTTAAACTTCCCGGCCTTCACTGTAATCTATGTAAAACCCCCTCCCCTATTCTCTCTTTTAAACTTCCCTGCCTTCACTGTAATCTATTTAAAAAAACCTCCCCTATTCTCTCTTTTAAACTTGCCTGCCTTCACTGTAATCTACTGTATGTAAACCCCCCTCCCATATTCTCTCTTTTAAACTTCCCTGTCTTCACTGTAATCTACACTGGCGACACACTTTATTCGAGCTTGGCTAGTCCCACGAATTCGGGTATACCCGGGTGTATTGAGGTTTGTGACTGTTTTCTGCCCGAGTGCATTGAGGTATTTTCCAAGCAGGGATTGAAGCATTTTATTCCCGCTGGCTGCAATACTGCACAGTATATATATATATACTGCATTACAATTCATGAATTTATGCCATCTGGTAGACACGGGAAGCATTGCAGCCTATTAAATTCTAATCATTATCATTTAACAGATCAGCCGCCCATCAGCAAGGCATGAACCCAGGCTGGGCAGGCAAATGCAACGGGGCTTGTCAGAGGTGAGGAGCGGCGCATTCCAGGTATCTGCCAGGTACATACCGGGTATTTGCTCGAATAAAGTGTGTCGGTGCAGTATGTAAAACCCACTCCCCTATTCTCTCTTTTAAACTTCCCTGCCTTCACTGTAATCTATGTTAAACCACCTCCCCTATTCTCTCTTTTAAACTTCCCTGCCTTCACTGTAATCTACTGTATGTAAAACCCCCTCCCCTATTCTCTCTTTTAAACTTCCCTGCCTTCACTGTAATCTATGTAAAAAACCCTCCCCTATTCTCTCTTTTAAACTTCCCTTCCTTCACTGTAATCTACTGTATGTAAAACCCCCTCCCCTATTCTCTCTTTTAAACTTCCCTGCCTTCACTGTAATCTATGTAAACCCCCCTACCCTATTCTCTCTTTTAAACTTCCCTGCCTTCACTGTAATCTATGTAAAACCCCCTCCCCTATTCTCTCTTTTAAATTTCCCTGCCTTCACTGTAATCTACTGTATGTAAAACCCCCTCCCCTATTCTCTCTTTTAAACTTCCCTGCCTTCACTGTAATCTACTGTATGTAAAAACCCCTCCCCTATTCTCTCTTTTAAACTTCCCTGCCTTCACTGTAATCTACTGTATATAAAACCCCCTCCCCTATTCTCTCTTTTAAACTTCCCTGCCTTCACTGTAATCTATGTAAAACCCCCTCCCCTATTCTCTCTTTTAAACTTCCCTGCCTTCACTGTAATCTACTGTATGTAAAACCCCCTCCCCTATTCTCTCTTTTAAACTTCCCTGCCTTCACTGTAATCTATGTAAAACCCCCTCCCCTATTCTCTCTTTTAAACTTCCCTGCCTTCACTGTAATCTATGTAAAAAACCCTCCCCTATTCTCTCTTTTAAACTTCCCTGCCTTCACTGTAATCTATGTAAAAACCCCTCCCCTATTCTCTCTTTTAAACTTGCCTGTCTTCACTGTAATCTACTGTATGTTAACCCCCCTCCCCTATTCTCTCTTTTAAACTTCCCTGCCTTCACTGTAATCTATGTAAAACCCCCTCCCCTATTCTCTCTTTTAAACTTCCCTGCCTTCACTGTAATCTATGTAAAACCCCCTCCCCTATTCTCTCTTTTAAACTTCCCTGCCTTCACTGTAATCTATGTAAACCCCCCTCCCCTATTCTCTCTTTTAAACTTCCCTGCCTTCACTGTAATCTATGTAAAACCCCCTCCCCTATTCTCTCTTTTAAACTTCCCTGCCTTCACTGTAATCTACTGTATGTGAAACCCCCTCCCCTATTCTCTCTTGTAAACTTCCCTGCCTTCATTGTAATCTATGTAAAACCCCCTCCCCTATTCTCTCTTTTAAACTTCCCTGCCTTCACTGTAATCTATGTAAAACCCCCTCCCTTATTCTCTCTTTTAAACTTCATTTCCTTCACTGTAATCTATGTAAAACCCCCTCCCCTATTCTCTCTTTTAAACTTCCCTGCCTTCACTGTAATCTATGTAAACCCCCCTCCCCTATTCTCTCTTTTAAACTTCCCTGCCTTCACTGTAATCTATGTAAAACCCCCTCCCCTATTCTCTCTTTTAAACTTCCCTGCCTTCACTGTAATCTACTGTATGTAAAACCCCCTCCCCTATTCTCTCTTTTAAACTTCCCTGCCTTCACTGTAATCTATGTAAAAACCCCTCCCCTATTCTCTCTTTTAAAATTCCCTGCCTTCACTGTAATCTATGTAAAACCCCCTCCCCTATTCTCTCTTTTAAACTTCCCTGCCTTCACTGTAATCTACTGTATGTAAAACCCCGTCCCCTATTCTCTCTTTTAAACTTCCCTGCCTTCACTGTAATCTACTGTATGTAAAAAACCCTCCCCTATTCTCTCTTTTAAACTTCCCTGCCTTCACTGTAATCTACTGTATATAAAACCCCCTCCCCTATTCTCTCTTTTAAACTTCCCTGCCTTCACTGTAATCTATGTAAAACCCCCTCCCCTATTCTCTCTTTTAAACTTCCCTGCCTTCACTGTAATCTACTGTATGTAAAACCCCCTCCCCTATTCTCTCTTTTAAACTTCCCTGCCTTCACTGTAATCTATGTAAAACCCCCTCCCCTATTCTCTCTTTTAAACTTCCCTGCCTTCACTGTAATCTATGTAAAAAACCCTCCCCTATTCTCTCTTTTAAACTTCCCTGCCTTCACTGTAATCTATGTAAAAACCCCTCCCCTATTCTCTCTTTTAAACTTGCCTGTCTTCACTGTAATCTACTGTATGTTAACCCCCCTCCCCTATTCTCTCTTTTAAACTTCCCTGCCTTCACTGTAATCTATGTAAAACCCCCTCCCCTATTCTCTCTTTTAAACTTCCCTGCCTTCACTGTAATCTATGTAATACCCCCTCCCCTATTCTCTCTTTTAAACTTCCCTGCCTTCACTGTAATCTATGTAAAAAAACCTCCCCTCTTCTCTCTTTTAAACTTGCCTGCCTTCACTGTAATCTACTGTATGTAAACCCCCCTCCCCTATTCTCTCTTTTAAACTTCCCTGTCTTCACTGTAATCTACAGTATGTAAAACCCACTCCCCTATTCTCTCTTTTAAACTTCCCTGCCTTCACTGTAATCTATGTTAAACCCCCTCCCCTATTCTCTCTTTTAAACTTCCCTGCCTTCACTGTAATCTACTGTATGTAAAACCCCCTCCCCTATTCTCTCTTTTAAACTTCCCTGCCTTCACTGTAATCTACTGCTGCGGCACAGTTTATTCGAGCATTTGCCCGTTCTGTGCCGCAGCAGTAGCCTGGCGCGCGCCCGAGTGTGACGGGCGCGCGCCGAAGCAGCGGAAGAGCGCCCTCCGATCGGGGCGCTCTCCCTCCCGCTGCCGGGTCCGCCGGGTCCCCCGGAACCCCCTGCCGCTGTCCCGCGATCGCGGGACACCAGGGCTCCCTCGGGGAGCCCCTGGACGCGCGTGCAGGGGGCGCACGCTCCCGAAGACGCGTGACCGCGCGTCTATGACGCGCGGCACGCCGAGGGGCGGCCACTAGCAAGCCGGGAAATCTCCCGGCTTGCGGATCTGGCCGCAGTGCAATTAAATGTGTCGCCAGTGTATGTAAAAAACCCTCCCCTATTCTCTCTTTTAAACTTCCCTTCCTTCACTGTAATCTACTGTATGTAAAACCCCCTCCCCTATTCTCTCTTTTAAACTTCCCTGCCTTCACTGTAATCTATGTAAACCCCCCTACCCTATTCTCTCTTTTAAACTTCCCTGCCTTCACTGTAATCTATGTAAAACCCCCTCCCCTATTCTCTCTTTTAGATTTCCCTGCCTTCACTGTAATCTACTGTATGTAAAACCCCCTCCCCTATTCTCTCTTTTAAACTTCCCTTCCTTCACTGTAATCTATGTAAAACACACTCCCCTATTCTCTCTTTTAAACTTCCCTGCCTTCATTGTAATCTATGTAAAACCCCCTCCCCTATTCTGTCTTTTAAACTTCCCTGCCTTCACTGTAATCTACTGTATGTAAAAACCCCTCCCCTATTCTCTCTTGTAAACTTCCCTGCCTTCATTGTAATCTATGTAAAACCCCCTCCCCTATTCTCTCTTTTAAACTTCCCTGCCTTCACTGTAATCTATGTAAAACCCCCTCCCTTATTCTCTCTTTTAAACTTCATTTCCTTCACTGTAATCTATGTAAAACCCCCTCCCCTATTCTCTCTTTTAAACTTCCCTGCCTTCACTGTAATCTATGTTAAACCCCCTCCCCTATTCTCTCTTTTAAACTTCCCTGCCTTCACTGTAATCTACTGTATGTAAAACCCCCTCCCCTATTCTCTCTTTTAAACTTCCCTGCCTTCACTGTAATCTATGTAAAAAACCCTCCCCTATTCTCTCTTTTAAACTTCCCTTCCTTCACTGTAATCTACTGTATGTAAAACCCCCTACCCTATTCTCTCTTTTAAACTTCCCTGCCTTCACTGTAATCTATGTAAAAAACCCTCCCCTATTCTCTCTTTTAAACTTCCCTGCCTTCACTGTAATCTATGTAAAACCCCCTCCCCTATTCTCTCTTTTAAATTTCCCTGCCTTCACTGTAATCTACTGTATGTAAAACCCCCTCACCTATTCTCTCTTTTAAACTTCCCTTCCTTCACTGTAATCTATGTAAAACACACTCCCCTATTCTCTCTTTTAAACTTCCCTGCCTTCATTGTAATCTATGTAAAACCCCCTCCCCTATTCTGTCTTTTAAACTTCCCTGCCTTCACTGTAATCTACTGTATGTAAAACCCCCTCCCCTATTCTCTCTTGTAAACTTCCCTGCCTTCATTGTAATCTATGTAAAACCCCCTCCCCTATTCTCTCTTTTAAACTTCCCTGCCTTCACTGTAATCTATGTAAAACCCCCTCCCTTATTCTCTCTTTTAAACTTCATTTCCTTCACTATAATCTATGTAAAACCCCCTCCCCTATTCTCTCTTTTAAACTTCCCTGCCTTCACTGTAATCTATGTAAAACCCCCTCCCCTATTCTCTCTTTTAAACTTCCCTGCCTTCACTGTAATCTATGTAAAACCCCCTCCCCTATTCTCTCTTTTAAACTTCCCTGCTTTCACTGTAATCTACTGTATGTAAAACCCCCTCCCCTATTCTCTCTTTTAAACTTCCCTGCCTTCACTGTAATCTATGTAAAAACCCCTCCCCTATTCTCTCTTTTAAAATTCCCTGCCTTCACTGTAATCTATGTAAAACCCCCTCCCCTATTCTCTCTTTTAAACTTCCCTGCCTTCACTGTAATCTACTGTATGTAAAACCCCGTCCCCTATTCTCTCTTTTAAACTTCCCTGCCTTCACTGTAATCTACTGTATGTAAAAACCCCTCCCCTATTCTCTCTTTTAAACTTCCCTGCCTTCACTGTAATCTATGTAAAACCCACTCCCCTATTCTCTCTATTAAACTTCCCTGCCTTCACTGTAATCTATGTAAAAAACCCTCCCCTATTCTCTCTTTTAAACTTCCCTGCCTTCACTGTAATCTATGTAAAAACCCCTCCCCTATTCTCTCTTTTAAACTTGCCTGCCTTCACTGTAATCTACTGTATGTAAAACCCCGTCCCCTATTCTCTCTTTTAAACTTCCCTGCCTTCACTGTAATCTACTGTATGTAAAAACCCCTCCCCTATTCTCTCTTTTAAACTTCCCTGCCTTCACTGTAATCTATGTAAAACCCCCTCCCCTATTCTCTCTTTTAAACTTCCCTGCCTTCATTGTAATCTATGTAAAACCCCCTCCCTATTCTCTCTTTTAATCTTCCCTGCCTTCACTGTAATCTACTGTATGTAAAACCCCCTCCCCTATTCTCTCTTTTAAACTTCCCTGCCTTCACTGTAATCTATGTAAAACCCCCTCCCCTATTCTCTCTTTTAAACTTCCCTGCCTTCACTGTAATCTATGTAAAAACCCCTCCCCTATTCTCTCTTTTAAACTACCCTGCCTTCACTGTAATCTACTGTATGTAAAACCCCCTCCCCTATTCTCTCTTTTAAACTTCCCTGCCTTCACTGTAATCTATGTAAAACCCCCTCCCCTATTCTCTCTTTTAAACTTCCCTGCCTTCACTGTAATCTACTGTATGTAAAACCCCCTCCCCTATTCTCTCTTTTAAACTTCCCTGCCTTCACTGTAATCTATGTAAAACGCACTCCCCTATTCTCTCTTTTAAACTTCCCTGCCTTCACTGTAATCTATGTAAAAAACCCTCCCCTATTCTCTCTTTTAAACTTCCCTGCCTTCACTGTAATCTATGTAAAAACCCCTCCCCTATTCTCTCTTTTAAACTTGCCTGTCTTCACTGTAATCTACTGTATGTTAACCCCCCTCCCCTATTCTCTCTTTTAAACTTCCCTGCCTTCACTGTAATCTATGTAAAACCCCCTCCCCTATTCTCTCTTTTAAACTTCCCGGCCTTCACTGTAATCTATGTAAAACCCCCTCCCCTATTCTCTCTTTTAAACTTCCCTGCCTTCACTGTAATCTATGTAAAAAAAACTCCCCTATTCTCTCTTTTAAACTTGCCTGCCTTCACTGTAATCTACTGTATGTAAACCCCCCTCCCCTATTCTCTCTTTTAAACTTCCCTGTCTTCACTGTAATCTACACTGGCGACACACTTTATTCGAGCTTGGCTAGTCCCACGAATTCGGGTATACCCGGGTGTATTGAGGTTTGTGACTGTTTTCTGCCCGAGTGCATTGAGGTATTTTCCAAGCAGGGATTGAAGCATTTTATTCCCGCTGGCTGCAATACTGCACAGTATATATATATATATATACTGCATTACAATTCATGAATTTATGCCATCTGGTAGACACGGGAAGCATTGCAGCCTATTAAATTCTAATCATTATCATTTAACAGATCAGCCGCCCATCAGCCAGGCATGAACCCAGGCTGGGCAGGCAAATGCAACGGGGCTTGTCAGAGGTGAGGAGCGGCGCATTCCAGGTATCTGCCAGGTACATACCGGGTATTTGCTCGAATAAAGTGTGTCGGTGCAGTATGTAAAACCCACTCCCCTATTCTCTCTTTTAAACTTCCCTGCCTTCACTGTAATCTACTGTATGTAAAACCCCCTCCCCTATTCTCTCTTTTAAACTTCCCTGCCTTCACTGTAATCTATGTAAAAAACCCTCCCCTATTCTCTCTTTTAAACTTCCCTTCCTTCACTGTAATCTACTGTATGTAAAACCCCCTCCCCTATTCTCTCTTTTAAACTTCCCTGCCTTCACTGTAATCTATGTAAACCCCCCTACCCTATTCTCTCTTTTAAACTTCCCTGCCTTCACTGTAATCTATGTAAAACCCCCTCCCCTATTCTCTCTTTTAAATTTCCCTGCCTTCACTGTAATCTACTGTATGTAAAACCCCCTCCCCTATTCTCTCTTTTAAACTTCCCTTCCTTCACTGTAATCTATGTAAAACACACTCCCCTATTCTCTCTTTTAAACTTCCCTGCCTTCATTGTAATCTATGTAAAAACCCCTCCCCTATTCTGTCTTTTAAACTTCCCTGCCTTCACTGTAATCTACTGTATGTAAAAACCCCTCCCCTATTCTCTCTTTTAAACTTCCCTGCCTTCACTGTAATCTATGTAAAACCCCCTCCCTTATTCTCTCTTTTAAACTTCATTTCCTTCACTGTAATCTATGTAAAACCCCCTCCCCTATTCTCTCTTTTAAACTTCCCTGCCTTCACTGTAATCTATGTAAAACCCCCTCCCCTATTCTCTCTTTTAAACTTCCCTGCCTTCACTGTAATCTATGTAAAACCCCCTCCCCTATTCTCTCTTTTAAACTTCCCTGCCTTCACTGTAATCTACTGTATGTAAAACCCCCTCCCCTATTCTCTCTTTTAAACTTCCCTGTCTTCACTGTAATCTACACTGGCGACACACTTTATTCGAGCTTGGCTAGTCCCACGAATTCGGGTATACCCGGGTGTATTGAGGTTTGTGACTGTTTTCTGCCCGAGTGCATTGAGGTATTTTCCAAGCAGGGATTGAAGCATTTTATTCCCGCTGGCTGCAATACTGCACAGTATATATATATATATATACTGCATTACAATTCATGAATTTATGCCATCTGGTAGACACGGGAAGCATTGCAGCCTATTAAATTCTAATCATTATCATTTAACAGATCAGCCGCCCATCAGCCAGGCATGAACCCAGGCTGGGCAGGCAAATGCAACGGGGCTTGTCAGAGGTGAGGAGCGGCGCATTCCAGGTATCTGCCAGGTACATACCGGGTATTTGCTCGAATAAAGTGTGTCGGTGCAGTATGTAAAACCCACTCCCCTATTCTCTCTTTTAAACTTCCCTGCCTTCACTGTAATCTACTGTATGTAAAACCCCCTCCCCTATTCTCTCTTTTAAACTTCCCTGCCTTCACTGTAATCTATGTAAAAAACCCTCCCCTATTCTCTCTTTTAAACTTCCCTTCCTTCACTGTAATCTACTGTATGTAAAACCCCCTCCCCTATTCTCTCTTTTAAACTTCCCTGCCTTCACTGTAATCTATGTAAACCCCCCTACCCTATTCTCTCTTTTAAACTTCCCTGCCTTCACTGTAATCTATGTAAAACCCCCTCCCCTATTCTCTCTTTTAAATTTCCCTGCCTTCACTGTAATCTACTGTATGTAAAACCCCCTCCCCTATTCTCTCTTTTAAACTTCCCTTCCTTCACTGTAATCTATGTAAAACACACTCCCCTATTCTCTCTTTTAAACTTCCCTGCCTTCATTGTAATCTATGTAAAAACCCCTCCCCTATTCTGTCTTTTAAACTTCCCTGCCTTCACTGTAATCTACTGTATGTAAAAACCCCTCCCCTATTCTCTCTTTTAAACTTCCCTGCCTTCACTGTAATCTATGTAAAACCCCCTCCCTTATTCTCTCTTTTAAACTTCATTTCCTTCACTGTAATCTATGTAAAACCCCCTCCCCTATTCTCTCTTTTAAACTTCCCTGCCTTCACTGTAATCTATGTAAAACCCCCTCCCCTATTCTCTCTTTTAAACTTCCCTGCCTTCACTGTAATCTATGTAAAACCCCCTCCCCTATTCTCTCTTTTAAACTTCCCTGCCTTCACTGTAATCTACTGTATGTAAAACCCCCTCCCCTATTCTCTCTTTTAAACTTCCCTGCCTTCACTGTAATCTATGTAAAAACCCCTCCCCTATTCTCTCTTTTAAAATTCCCTGCCTTCACTGTAATCTATGTAAAACCCCCTCCCCTATTCTCTCTTTTAAACTTCCCTGCCTTCACTGTAATCTACTGTATGTAAAACCCCGTCCCCTATTCTCTCTTTTAAACTTCCCTGCCTTCACTGTAATCTACTGTATGTAAAAACCCCTCCCCTATTCTCTCTTTTAAACTTCCCTGCCTTCACTGTAATCTATGTAAAACCCACTCCCCTATTCTCTCTTTTAAACTTCCCTGCCTTCACTGTAATCTATGTAAAAAACCCTCCCCTATTCTCTCTTTTAAACTTGCCTGCCTTCACTGTAATCTACTGTATGTAAACCCCCCTCCCCTATTCTCTCTTTTAAACTTCCCTGTCTTCACTGTAATCTATGTTAAACCCACTCCCCTATTCTCTCTTTTAAACTTCCCTGCCTTCACTGTAATCTATGTAAAACCCCCTCCCTATTCTCTCTTTTAATCTTCCCTGCCTTCACTGTAATCTACTGTATGTAAAACCCCCTCCCCTATTCTCTCTTTTAAACTTCCCTGCCTTCACTGTAATCTATGTAAAACCCCCTCCCCTATTCTCTCTTTTAAACTTCCCTGCCTTCACTGTAATCTATGTAAAACCCCCTCCCCTATTCTCTCTTTTAAACTTCCCTTCCTTCACTGTAATCTATGTAAAACCCCCTCCCCTATTCTCTCTTTTAAACTTCCCTGCCTTCATTGTAATCTATGTAAAACCCCCTCCCTTATTCTCTATTTTAAACTTCCCTGCCTTCACTGTAATCTACTGTATGTAAAACCCCCTCCCCTATTCTCTCTTTTAAACTTCCCTGCCTTCACTGTAATCTACTGTATGTAAAACCCCCTCCCCTATTCTCTCTTTTAAACTTCCCTGCCTTCACTGTAATCTATGTAAAACCCACTCCCCTATTCTCTCTTTTAAACTTGCCTGTCTTCACTGTAATCTACTGTATGTAAACCCCCCTCCCCTATTCTCTCTTTTAAACTTCCCTGCCTTCACTGTAATCTATGTAAAACCCCCTCCCCTATTCTCTCTTTTAAACTTCCCTGCCTTCACTGTAATCTATGTAAAACCCCCTCCCCTATTCTCTCTTTTAAACTTCCCTGCCTTCACTGTAATCTATGTAAAACCCCCTCCCTATTCTCTCTTTTAATCTTCCCTGCCTTCACTGTAATCTACTGTATGTAAAACCCCCTCCCCTATTCTCTCTTTTAAACTTCCCTGCCTTCACTGTAATCTATGTAAAACCCCCTCCCCTATTCTCTCTTTTAAACTTCCCTGCCTTCACTGTAATCTATGTAAAACCCCCTCCCCTATTCTCTCTTTTAAACTTCCCTTCCTTCACTGTAATCTATGTAAAACCCCCTCCCCTATTCTCTCTTTTAAACTTCCCTGCCTTCATTGTAATCTATGTAAAACCCCCTCCCTTATTCTCTCTTTTAAACTTCCCTGCCTTCACTGTAATCTACTGTATGTAAAACCCCCTCCCCTATTCTCTCTTTTAAACTTCCCTGCCTTCACTGTAATCTATGTAAAAACCCCTCCCCTATTCTCTCTTTTAAACTTCCCTGCCTTCACTGTAATCTACTGTATGTAAAACCCCCTCCCCTATTCTCTCTTTTAAACTTCCCTGCCTTCACTGTAATCTATGTAAAACCCACTCCCCTATTCTCTCTTTTAAACTTCCCTGCCTTCACTGTAATCTATGTAAAAAACCCTCCCCTATTCTCTCTTTTAAACTTCCCTGCCTTCACTGTAATCTATGTAAAAACCCCTCCCCTATTCTCTCTTTTAAACTTGCCTGCCTTCACTGTAATCTACTGTATGTAAACCCCCCTCCCCTATTCTCTCTTTTAAACTTCCCTGCCTTCACTGTAATCTATGTAGAACCCCCTCCTCTATTCTCTCTTTTAAACTTCCCTGCCTTCACTGTAATCTATGTAAAACCCCCTCCCCTATTCTCTCTTTTAAACTTCCCTGCCTTCACTGTAATCTATGTAAAACCTCCTCCCCTATTCTCGCTTTTAAACTTCTCTGCCTTCACTGTAATCTATGTAAAAACCCCTCCCCTATTCTCTTTTTTAAACTTCCCTGCCTTCACTGTAATCTATGTAAAAACCCCTCCCCTATTCTCTCTTTTAAACTTCCCTGCCTTCACTGTAATCTACTGTATGTAAAACCCCCTCCCCTATTCTCTCTTTTAAACTTCCCTGCCTTCACTGTAATCTATGTAAAAACCCCTCCCCTATTCTCTCTTTTAAACTTGCCTGCCTTCACTGTAATCTAGTGTATGTAAACCCCCCTCCCCTATTCTCTCTTTTAAACTTCCCTGCCTTCACTGTAATCTATGTAAAACCCCCTCCCCTATTCTCTCTTTTAAACTTCCCTGCCTTCACTGTAATCTATGTAAAAACCCCTCCCCTATTCTCTCTTTTAAACTTCCCTGCCTTCACTGTAATGTACTGTATGTAAAACCCCCTCCCCTATTCTCTCTTTTAAACTTCCCTGCCTTCACTGTAATCTATGTAAAACCCCCTCCCTTATTCTCTCTTTTAAACTTCATTTCCTTCACTGTAATCTATGTAAAACCCCCTCCCCTATTCTCTCTTTTAAACTTCCCTGTCTTCACTGTAATCTATGTAAAACCCCCTCCCCTATTCTCTCTTTTAAACTTCCCTGCCTTCATTGTAATCTATGTAAAACCCCCTCCCCTATTCTCTCTTTTAAACTTCCCTGCCTTCACTGTAATCTACTGTATGTAAAACCCCCTCCCCTATTCTCTCTTTTAAACTTCCCTGCCTTCACTGTAATCTACTGTATGTAAAACCCCCTCCCCTATTCTCTCTTTTAAACTTCCCTGCCTTCACTGTAATCTATGTAAAAAACCCTCCCCTATTCTCTGTTTTAAACTTGCCTGCCTTCACTGTAATCTACTGTATGTAAACCCCCCTCCCCTATTCTCTCTTTTAAACTTCCCTGCCTTCACTGTAATCTATGTAAAACCCCCTCCCCTATTCTCTCTTTTAAACTTCCCTGCCTTCACTGTAATCTATGTAAAACCCCCTCCCTTATTCTCTCTTTTAAACTTCATTTCCTTCACTGTAATCTATGTAAAACCCCCTCCCCTATTCTCTCTTTTAAACTTCCCTGTCTTCACTGTAATCTATGTAAAACCCCCTCCCCTATTCTCTCTTTTAAACTTCCCTGCCTTCATTGTAATCTATGTAAAACCCCCTCCCTTATTCTCTCTTTTAAACTTCCCTGCCTTCACTGTAATCTACTGTATGTAAAACCCCCTCCCCTATTCTCTCTTTTAAACTTCCCTGCCTTCACTGTAATCTATGTAAAAAACCCTCCCCTATTCTCTCTTTTAAACTTGCCTGCCTTCACTGTAATCTACTGTATGTAAACCCCCCTCCCCTATTCTCTCTTTTAAACTTCCCTGCCTTCACTGTAATCTATGTAAAACCCCCTCCCCTATTCTCTCTTTTAAACTTCCCTGCCTTCACTGTAATCTATGTAAAACCCCCTCCCCTATTCTCTCTTTTAAACTTCCCTTCCTTCACTGTAATCTACTGTATGTAAAACCCCCTCCCCTATTCTCTCTTTTAAACTTCCCTGCCTTCACTGTAATCTATGTAAAAAACCCTCCCCTATTCTCTCTTTTAAACTTGCCTGCCTTCACTGTAATCTACTGTATGTAAACCCCCCTCCCCTATTCTCTCTTTTAAACTTCCCTGTCTTCACTGTAATCTATGTAAACCCCCCTCCCCTATTCTCTCTTTTAAACTTCCCTGCCTTCATTGTAATCTATGTAAAACCCCCTCCCTTATTCTCTCTTTTAAACTTCCCTGCCTTCACTGTAATCTACTGTATGTAAAACCCCCTCCCCTATTCTCTCTTTTAAACTTCCCTGCCTTCACTGTAATCTACTGTATGTAAAACCCCCTCCCCTATTCTCTCTTTTAAACTTCCCTGCCTTCACTGTAATCTATGTAAAAAACCCTCCCCTATTCTCTCTTTTAAACTTGCCTGCCTTCACTGTAATCTACTGTATGTAAAACCCCCTCCCCTATTCTCTCTTTTAAACTTCCCTGCCTTCACTGTAATCTATGTAAAACCCCCTCCCCTATTCTCTCTTTTAAACTTCCCTTCCTTCACTGTAATCTATGTAAAACCCCCTCCCCTATTCTCTCTTTTAAACTTCCCTGCCTTCACTGTAATCTATGTAAAACCTCCTCCCCTATTCTCGCTTTTAAACTTCCCTGCCTTCACTGTAATCTATGTAAAACCCCCTCCCCTATTCTCTTGTTTAAACTTCCCTGCCTTCACTGTAATCTATGTAAAAAACCCTCCCCTATTCTCTCTTTTAAACTTGCCTGCCTTCACTGTAATCTACTGTATGTAAAACCCCCTCCCCTATTCTCTCTTTTAAACTTCCCTGCCTTCACTGTAATCTATGTAAAACCCCCTCCCCTATTCTCTCTTTTAAACTTCCCTTCCTTCACTGTAATCTATGTAAACCCCCCTACCCTATTCTCTCTTTTAAACTTCCCTGCCTTCACTGTAATCTATGTAAAAACCCCTCCCCTATTCTCTCTTTTAAACTTTCCTGCCTTCACTGTAATCTATGTAAAACCCCCTCCCCTATTCTCTCTTTTAAATTTCCCTGCCTTCACTGTAATCTACTGTATGTAAAACCCCGTCCCCTATTCTCTCTTTTAAACTTCCCTTCCTTCACTGTAATCTATGTAAAACCCCCTCCCCTATTCTCTCTTTTAAATTTCCCTGCCTTCACTGTAATCTACTGTATGTAAAACCCCCTCCCCTATTCTCTCATTTAAACTTCCCTGCCTTCACTGTAATCTATGTAAAAACCCCTCCCCTATTCTATCTTTTAAACTTCCCTGCCTTCACTGTAATCTATGTAAAACCCCCTCCCCTATTCTCTCTTTTAAACTTCCCTGCCTTCACTGTAATCTATGTAAAACCCCCTCCCCTATTCTCTCTTTTAAACTTCCCTTCCTTCACTGTAATCTACTGTATGTAAAACCCCCTCCCCTATTCTCTCTTTTAAACTTCCCTGCCTTCACTGTAATCTATGTAAAAAACCCTCCCCTATTCTCTCTTTTAAACTTGCCTGCCTTCACTGTAATCTACTGTATGTAAACCCCCCTCCCCTATTCTCTCTTTTAAACTTCCCTGTCTTCACTGTAATCTATGTAAACCCCCCTCCCCTATTCTCTCTTTTAAACTTCCCTGCCTTCACTGTAATCTATGTAAAACCCCCTCCCCTATTCTCTCTTTTAAACTTCCCTGCCTTCACTGTAATCTATGTAAAACCCCCTCCCCTATTCTCTCTTTTAAACTTCCCTGCCTTCACTGTAATCTACTGTATGTAAAACCCCCTCCCCTATTCTCTCTTTTAAACTTCCCTGCCTTCACTGTAATCTATGTAAAAACCCCTCCCCTATTCTCTCTTTTAAAATTCCCTGCCTTCACTGTAATCTATGTAAAACCCCCTCCCCTATTCTCTCTTTTAAACTTCCCTGCCTTCACTGTAATCTACTGTATGTAAAACCCCGTCCCCTATTCTCTCTTTTAAACTTCCCTGCCTTCACTGTAATCTACTGTATGTAAAAACCCCTCCCCTATTCTCTCTTTTAAACTTCCCTGCCTTCACTGTAATCTATGTAAAACCCACTCCCCTATTCTCTCTTTTAAACTTCCCTGCCTTCACTGTAATCTATGTAAAAAACCCTCCCCTATTCTCTCTTTTAAACTTGCCTGCCTTCACTGTAATCTACTGTATGTAAACCCCCCTCCCCTATTCTCTCTTTTAAACTTCCCTGTCTTCACTGTAATCTATGTTAAACCCACTCCCCTATTCTCTCTTTTAAACTTCCCTGCCTTCACTGTAATCTATGTAAAACCCCCTCCCTATTCTCTCTTTTAATCTTCCCTGCCTTCACTGTAATCTACTGTATGTAAAACCCCCTCCCCTATTCTCTCTTTTAAACTTCCCTGCCTTCACTGTAATCTATGTAAAACCCCCTCCCCTATTCTCTCTTTTAAACTTCCCTGCCTTCACTGTAATCTATGTAAAACCCCCTCCCTTATTCTCTCTTTTAAACTTCATTTCCTTCACTGTAATCTATGTAAAACCCCCTCCCCTATTCTCTCTTTTAAACTTCCCTGCCTTCACTGTAATCTATGTAAAACCCCCTCCCCTATTCTCTCTTTTAAACTTCCCTGCCTTCACTGTAATCTATGTAAAACCCCCTCCCCTATTCTCTCTTTTAAACTTCCCTGCCTTCACTGTAATCTACTGTATGTAAAACCCCCTCCCCTATTCTCTCTTTTAAACTTCCCTGTCTTCACTGTAATCTACACTGGCGACACACTTTATTCGAGCTTGGCTAGTCCCACGAATTCGGGTATACCCGGGTGTATTGAGGTTTGTGACTGTTTTCTGCCCGAGTGCATTGAGGTATTTTCCAAGCAGGGATTGAAGCATTTTATTCCCGCTGGCTGCAATACTGCACAGTATATATATATATATATACTGCATTACAATTCATGAATTTATGCCATCTGGTAGACACGGGAAGCATTGCAGCCTATTAAATTCTAATCATTATCATTTAACAGATCAGCCGCCCATCAGCCAGGCATGAACCCAGGCTGGGCAGGCAAATGCAACGGGGCTTGTCAGAGGTGAGGAGCGGCGCATTCCAGGTATCTGCCAGGTACATACCGGGTATTTGCTCGAATAAAGTGTGTCGGTGCAGTATGTAAAACCCACTCCCCTATTCTCTCTTTTAAACTTCCCTGCCTTCACTGTAATCTACTGTATGTAAAACCCCCTCCCCTATTCTCTCTTTTAAACTTCCCTGCCTTCACTGTAATCTATGTAAAAAACCCTCCCCTATTCTCTCTTTTAAACTTCCCTTCCTTCACTGTAATCTACTGTATGTAAAACCCCCTCCCCTATTCTCTCTTTTAAACTTCCCTGCCTTCACTGTAATCTATGTAAACCCCCCTACCCTATTCTCTCTTTTAAACTTCCCTGCCTTCACTGTAATCTATGTAAAACCCCCTCCCCTATTCTCTCTTTTAAATTTCCCTGCCTTCACTGTAATCTACTGTATGTAAAACCCCCTCCCCTATTCTCTCTTTTAAACTTCCCTTCCTTCACTGTAATCTATGTAAAACACACTCCCCTATTCTCTCTTTTAAACTTCCCTGCCTTCATTGTAATCTATGTAAAAACCCCTCCCCTATTCTGTCTTTTAAACTTCCCTGCCTTCACTGTAATCTACTGTATGTAAAAACCCCTCCCCTATTCTCTCTTTTAAACTTCCCTGCCTTCACTGTAATCTATGTAAAACCCCCTCCCTTATTCTCTCTTTTAAACTTCATTTCCTTCACTGTAATCTATGTAAAACCCCCTCCCCTATTCTCTCTTTTAAACTTCCCTGCCTTCACTGTAATCTATGTAAAACCCCCTCCCCTATTCTCTCTTTTAAACTTCCCTGCCTTCACTGTAATCTATGTAAAACCCCCTCCCCTATTCTCTCTTTTAAACTTCCCTGCCTTCACTGTAATCTACTGTATGTAAAACCCCCTCCCCTATTCTCTCTTTTAAACTTCCCTGCCTTCACTGTAATCTATGTAAAAACCCCTCCCCTATTCTCTCTTTTAAAATTCCCTGCCTTCACTGTAATCTATGTAAAACCCCCTCCCCTATTCTCTCTTTTAAACTTCCCTGCCTTCACTGTAATCTACTGTATGTAAAACCCCGTCCCCTATTCTCTCTTTTAAACTTCCCTGCCTTCACTGTAATCTACTGTATGTAAAAACCCCTCCCCTATTCTCTCTTTTAAACTTCCCTGCCTTCACTGTAATCTATGTAAAACCCACTCCCCTATTCTCTCTTTTAAACTTCCCTGCCTTCACTGTAATCTATGTAAAAAACCCTCCCCTATTCTCTCTTTTAAACTTGCCTGCCTTCACTGTAATCTACTGTATGTAAACCCCCCTCCCCTATTCTCTCTTTTAAACTTCCCTGTCTTCACTGTAATCTATGTTAAACCCACTCCCCTATTCTCTCTTTTAAACTTCCCTGCCTTCACTGTAATCTATGTAAAACCCCCTCCCTATTCTCTCTTTTAATCTTCCCTGCCTTCACTGTAATCTACTGTATGTAAAACCCCCTCCCCTATTCTCTCTTTTAAACTTCCCTGCCTTCACTGTAATCTATGTAAAACCCCCTCCCCTATTCTCTCTTTTAAACTTCCCTGCCTTCACTGTAATCTATGTAAAACCCCCTCCCCTATTCTCTCTTTTAAACTTCCCTTCCTTCACTGTAATCTATGTAAAACCCCCTCCCCTATTCTCTCTTTTAAACTTCCCTGCCTTCATTGTAATCTATGTAAAACCCCCTCCCTTATTCTCTATTTTAAACTTCCCTGCCTTCACTGTAATCTACTGTATGTAAAACCCCCTCCCCTATTCTCTCTTTTAAACTTCCCTGCCTTCACTGTAATCTACTGTATGTAAAACCCCCTCCCCTATTCTCTCTTTTAAACTTCCCTGCCTTCACTGTAATCTATGTAAAACCCACTCCCCTATTCTCTCTTTTAAACTTGCCTGTCTTCACTGTAATCTACTGTATGTAAACCCCCCTCCCCTATTCTCTCTTTTAAACTTCCCTGCCTTCACTGTAATCTATGTAAAACCCCCTCCCCTATTCTCTCTTTTAAACTTCCCTGCCTTCACTGTAATCTATGTAAAACCCCCTCCCCTATTCTCTCTTTTAAACTTCCCTGCCTTCACTGTAATCTATGTAAAACCCCCTCCCTATTCTCTCTTTTAATCTTCCCTGCCTTCACTGTAATCTACTGTATGTAAAACCCCCTCCCCTATTCTCTCTTTTAAACTTCCCTGCCTTCACTGTAATCTATGTAAAACCCCCTCCCCTATTCTCTCTTTTAAACTTCCCTGCCTTCACTGTAATCTATGTAAAACCCCCTCCCCTATTCTCTCTTTTAAACTTCCCTTCCTTCACTGTAATCTATGTAAAACCCCCTCCCCTATTCTCTCTTTTAAACTTCCCTGCCTTCATTGTAATCTATGTAAAACCCCCTCCCTTATTCTCTCTTTTAAACTTCCCTGCCTTCACTGTAATCTACTGTATGTAAAACCCCCTCCCCTATTCTCTCTTTTAAACTTCCCTGCCTTCACTGTAATCTATGTAAAAACCCCTCCCCTATTCTCTCTTTTAAACTTCCCTGCCTTCACTGTAATCTACTGTATGTAAAACCCCCTCCCCTATTCTCTCTTTTAAACTTCCCTGCCTTCACTGTAATCTATGTAAAACCCACTCCCCTATTCTCTCTTTTAAACTTCCCTGCCTTCACTGTAATCTATGTAAAAAACCCTCCCCTATTCTCTCTTTTAAACTTCCCTGCCTTCACTGTAATCTATGTAAAAACCCCTCCCCTATTCTCTCTTTTAAACTTGCCTGCCTTCACTGTAATCTACTGTATGTAAACCCCCCTCCCCTATTCTCTCTTTTAAACTTCCCTGCCTTCACTGTAATCTATGTAGAACCCCCTCCTCTATTCTCTCTTTTAAACTTCCCTGCCTTCACTGTAATCTATGTAAAACCCCCTCCCCTATTCTCTCTTTTAAACTTCCCTGCCTTCACTGTAATCTATGTAAAACCTCCTCCCCTATTCTCGCTTTTAAACTTCTCTGCCTTCACTGTAATCTATGTAAAAACCCCTCCCCTATTCTCTTTTTTAAACTTCCCTGCCTTCACTGTAATCTATGTAAAAACCCCTCCCCTATTCTCTCTTTTAAACTTCCCTGCCTTCACTGTAATCTACTGTATGTAAAACCCCCTCCCCTATTCTCTCTTTTAAACTTCCCTGCCTTCACTGTAATCTATGTAAAAACCCCTCCCCTATTCTCTCTTTTAAACTTGCCTGCCTTCACTGTAATCTAGTGTATGTAAACCCCCCTCCCCTATTCTCTCTTTTAAACTTCCCTGCCTTCACTGTAATCTATGTAAAACCCCCTCCCCTATTCTCTCTTTTAAACTTCCCTGCCTTCACTGTAATCTATGTAAAAACCCCTCCCCTATTCTCTCTTTTAAACTTCCCTGCCTTCACTGTAATGTACTGTATGTAAAACCCCCTCCCCTATTCTCTCTTTTAAACTTCCCTGCCTTCACTGTAATCTATGTAAAACCCCCTCCCTTATTCTCTCTTTTAAACTTCATTTCCTTCACTGTAATCTATGTAAAACCCCCTCCCCTATTCTCTCTTTTAAACTTCCCTGTCTTCACTGTAATCTATGTAAAACCCCCTCCCCTATTCTCTCTTTTAAACTTCCCTGCCTTCATTGTAATCTATGTAAAACCCCCTCCCCTATTCTCTCTTTTAAACTTCCCTGCCTTCACTGTAATCTACTGTATGTAAAACCCCCTCCCCTATTCTCTCTTTTAAACTTCCCTGCCTTCACTGTAATCTACTGTATGTAAAACCCCCTCCCCTATTCTCTCTTTTAAACTTCCCTGCCTTCACTGTAATCTATGTAAAAAACCCTCCCCTATTCTCTGTTTTAAACTTGCCTGCCTTCACTGTAATCTACTGTATGTAAACCCCCCTCCCCTATTCTCTCTTT
The DNA here is from genome assembly GCF_040206685.1 of Ascaphus truei. Lineage (NCBI taxonomy): Eukaryota > Metazoa > Chordata > Amphibia > Anura > Ascaphidae > Ascaphus > Ascaphus truei. The sequence goes on from NC_134483.1 coordinate 237,070,987, forward strand.
TAAACTTCCCTGCCTTCACTGTAATCTATGTAAAACCCCCTCCCCTATTCTCTCTTTTAAACTTCCCTGCCTTCACTGTAATCTATGTAAAACCCCCTCCCTTATTCTCTCTTTTAAACTTCATTTCCTTCACTGTAATCTATGTAAAACCCCCTCCCCTATTCTCTCTTTTAAACTTCCCTGTCTTCACTGTAATCTATGTAAAACCCCCTCCCCTATTCTCTCTTTTAAACTTCCCTGCCTTCATTGTAATCTATGTAAAACCCCCTCCCTTATTCTCTCTTTTAAACTTCCCTGCCTTCACTGTAATCTACTGTATGTAAAACCCCCTCCCCTATTCTCTCTTTTAAACTTCCCTGCCTTCACTGTAATCTATGTAAAAAACCCTCCCCTATTCTCTCTTTTAAACTTGCCTGCCTTCACTGTAATCTACTGTATGTAAACCCCCCTCCCCTATTCTCTCTTTTAAACTTCCCTGCCTTCACTGTAATCTATGTAAAACCCCCTCCCCTATTCTCTCTTTTAAACTTCCCTGCCTTCACTGTAATCTATGTAAAACCCCCTCCCCTATTCTCTCTTTTAAACTTCCCTTCCTTCACTGTAATCTACTGTATGTAAAACCCCCTCCCCTATTCTCTCTTTTAAACTTCCCTGCCTTCACTGTAATCTATGTAAAAAACCCTCCCCTATTCTCTCTTTTAAACTTGCCTGCCTTCACTGTAATCTACTGTATGTAAACCCCCCTCCCCTATTCTCTCTTTTAAACTTCCCTGTCTTCACTGTAATCTATGTAAACCCCCCTCCCCTATTCTCTCTTTTAAACTTCCCTGCCTTCATTGTAATCTATGTAAAACCCCCTCCCTTATTCTCTCTTTTAAACTTCCCTGCCTTCACTGTAATCTACTGTATGTAAAACCCCCTCCCCTATTCTCTCTTTTAAACTTCCCTGCCTTCACTGTAATCTACTGTATGTAAAACCCCCTCCCCTATTCTCTCTTTTAAACTTCCCTGCCTTCACTGTAATCTATGTAAAAAACCCTCCCCTATTCTCTCTTTTAAACTTGCCTGCCTTCACTGTAATCTACTGTATGTAAAACCCCCTCCCCTATTCTCTCTTTTAAACTTCCCTGCCTTCACTGTAATCTATGTAAAACCCCCTCCCCTATTCTCTCTTTTAAACTTCCCTTCCTTCACTGTAATCTATGTAAAACCCCCTCCCCTATTCTCTCTTTTAAACTTCCCTGCCTTCACTGTAATCTATGTAAAACCTCCTCCCCTATTCTCGCTTTTAAACTTCCCTGCCTTCACTGTAATCTATGTAAAACCCCCTCCCCTATTCTCTTGTTTAAACTTCCCTGCCTTCACTGTAATCTATGTAAAAAACCCTCCCCTATTCTCTCTTTTAAACTTGCCTGCCTTCACTGTAATCTACTGTATGTAAAACCCCCTCCCCTATTCTCTCTTTTAAACTTCCCTGCCTTCACTGTAATCTATGTAAAACCCCCTCCCCTATTCTCTCTTTTAAACTTCCCTTCCTTCACTGTAATCTATGTAAACCCCCCTACCCTATTCTCTCTTTTAAACTTCCCTGCCTTCACTGTAATCTATGTAAAAACCCCTCCCCTATTCTCTCTTTTAAACTTTCCTGCCTTCACTGTAATCTATGTAAAACCCCCTCCCCTATTCTCTCTTTTAAATTTCCCTGCCTTCACTGTAATCTACTGTATGTAAAACCCCGTCCCCTATTCTCTCTTTTAAACTTCCCTTCCTTCACTGTAATCTATGTAAAACCCCCTCCCCTATTCTCTCTTTTAAATTTCCCTGCCTTCACTGTAATCTACTGTATGTAAAACCCCCTCCCCTATTCTCTCATTTAAACTTCCCTGCCTTCACTGTAATCTATGTAAAAACCCCTCCCCTATTCTATCTTTTAAACTTCCCTGCCTTCACTGTAATCTATGTAAAACCCCCTCCCCTATTCTCTCTTTTAAACTTCCCTGCCTTCACTGTAATCTATGTAAAACCTCCTCCCCTATTCTCTCTTTTAAAATTCCCTGCCTTCACTGTAATCTATGTAAAACCCCCTCCCTTATTCTCTCTTTTAAACTTCATTTCATTCACTGTAATCTATGTAAAACCCCCTCCCCTATTCTCTCTTTTAAACTTCCCTGTCTTCACTGTAATCTATGTAAAAACCCCTCCCCTATTCTCTCTTTTAAACTTCCCTGCCTTCATTGTAATCTATGTAAAACCCCCTCCCTTATTCTCTCTTTTAAACTTCCCTGCCTTCACTGTAATCTACTGTATGTAAAACCCCCTCCCCTATTCTCTCTTTTAAACTTCCCTGCCTTCACTGTAATCTATGTAAAAAAAAACCTCCCCTATTCTCTCTTTTAAACTTCCCTGCCTTCACTGTAATCTATGTAAAAACCCCTCCCCTATTCTCTCTTTTAAACTTGCCTGCCTTCACTGTAATCTACTGTATGTAAACCCCCCTCCCCTATTCTCTCTTTTAAACTTCCCTGCCTTCATGTAATCTATGTAAAACCCCCTCCCCTATTCTCTCTTTTAAACTTCCCTGCCTTCACTGTAATCTACTGTATGTAAAACCCCCTCCCCTATTCTCTCTTTTAAACTTCCCTGCCTTCACTGTAATCTATGTAAAAAACCCTCCCCTATTCTCTCTTTTAAACTTCCCTGCCTTCACTGTAATGTACTGTATGTAAAACCCCCTCCCCTATTCTCTCTTTTAAACTTCCCTGCCTTCACTGTAATCTATGTAAAACCCCCTCCCTTATTCTCTCTTTTAAACTTCATTTCCTTCACTGTAATCTATGTAAAACCCCCTCCCCTATTCTCTCTTTTAAACTTCCCTGCCTTCACTGTAATCTATGTAAACCCCCCTACCCTATTCTCTCTTTTAAACTTCCCTGCCTTCACTGTAATCTATGTAAAAACCCCTCTTCTATTCTCTCTTTTAAACTTCCCTGCCTTCACTGTAATCTATGTAAAACCCCCTCCCCTATTCTCTCTTTTAAATTTCCCTGCCTTCACTGTAATCTACTGTATGTAAAACCCCCTCCCCTATTCTCTCTTTTAAACTTCCCTTCCTTCACTGTAATCTATGTAAAACACACTCCCCTATTCTCTCTTTTAAACTTCCCTGCCTTCATTGTAATCTATGTAAAAAAAACCTCCCCTATTCTCTCTTTTAAAATTCCCTGCCTTCACTGTAATCTACTGTATGTAAAACCCCCTCCCCTATTCTCTCATTTAAACTTCCCTGCCTTCACTGTAATCTATGTAAAAACCCCTCCCCTATTCTATCTTTTAAATTTCCCTGCCTTCACTGTAATCTATGTAAACCCCCCTCCCCTATTCTCTCTTTTAAACTTCCCTGCCTTCACTGTAATCTATGTAAAACCTCCTCCCCTATTCTCTCTTTTAAACTTCCCTGCCTTCACTGTAATCTATGTAAAACCCCCTCCCCTATTCTCTCTTTTAAACTTCCCTGCCTTCACTGTAATCTATGTAAAACCCCCTCCCGTATTCTCTCTTTTAAACTTCCCTGCCTTCACTGTAATCTACTGTATGTAAAACCCCCTCCCCTATTCTCTCTTTTAAAATTCCCGGCCTTCACAGTAATCTATGTAAAAACCCCTCCCCTATTCTCTCTTTTAAACTTGCCTGCCTTCACTGTAATCTACTGTATGTAAACCCCCCTCCCCTATTCTCTCTTTTAAACTTCCCTGCCTTCACTGTAATCTATGTAGAACCCCCTCCCCTATTCTCTCTTTTAAACTTCCCTGCCTTCACTGTAATCTATGTAAAACCCCCTCCCCTATTCTCTCTTTTAAACTTCCCTGCCTTCACTGTAACCTATGTAAAACCTCCTCCCCTATTCTCGCTTTTAAACTTCTCTGCCTTCACTGTAATCTATGTAAAACCCCCTCCCCTATTCTCTTGTTTAAACTTCCCTGCCTTCACTGTAATCTATGTAAAAACCCCTCCCCTATTCTCTCTTTTAAACTTCCCTGCCTTCACTGTAATCTACTGTATGTAAAACCCCCTCCCCTATTCTCTCTTTTAAACTTCCCTGCCTTCACTGTAATCTATGTAAAAACCCCTCCCCTATTCTCTCTTTTAAACTTGCCTGCCTTCACTGTAATCTAGTGTATGTAAACCCCCATCCCCTATTCTCTCTTTTAAACTTCCCTGCCTTCACTGTAATCTATGTAAAACCCCCTCCCCTATTCTCTCTTTTAAACTTCCCTGCCTTCACTGTAATCTATGTAAAAACCCCTCCCCTATTCTCTCTTTTAAACTTCCCTGCCTTCACTGTAATGTACTGTATGTAAAACCCCCTCCCCTATTCTCTCTTTTAAACTTCCCTGCCTTCACTGTAATCTATGTAAAACCCCCTCCCTTATTCTCTCTTTTAAACTTCATTTCCTTCACTGTAATCTATGTAAAACCCCCTCCCCTATTCTCTCTTTTAAACTTCCCTGTCTTCACTGTAATCTATGTAAAACCCCCTCCCCTATTCTCTCTTTTAAACTTCCCTGCCTTCATTGTAATCTATGTAAAACCCCCTCCCTTATTCTCTCTTTTAAACTTCCCTGCCTTCACTGTAATCTACTGTATGTAAAACCCCCTCCCCTATTCTCTCTTTTAAACTTCCCTGCCTACACTGTAATCTACTGTATATAAAACCCCCTCCCCTATTCTCTCTTTTAAACTTCCCTGCCTTCACTGTAATCTATGTAAAACCCCCTCCCCTATTCTCTCTTTTAAACTTCCCTGCCTTCACTGTAATCTATGTAAAACCCCCTCCCCTATTCTCTCTTTTAAACTTCCCTTCCTTCACTGTAATCTACTGTATGTAAAACCCCCTCCCCTATTCTCTCTTTTAAACTTCCCTGCCTACACTGTAATCTATGTAAAAAACCCTCCCCTATTCTCTCTTTTAAACTTGTCTGCCTTCACTGTAATCTACTGTATGTAAACCCCCCTCCCCTATTCTCTCTTTTAAACTTCCCTGTCTTCACTGTAATCTATGTAAAACCCCCTCCCCTATTCTCTCTTATAAACTTCCCTGCCTTCATTGTAATCTATGTAAAACCCCCTCCCTTATTCTCTCTTTTAAACTTCCCTGCCTTCACTGTAATCTACTGTATGTAAAACCCCCTCCCCTATTCTCTCTTTTAAACTTCCCTGCCTTCACTGTAATCTACTGTATGTAAAACCCCCTCCCCTATTCTCTCTTTTAAACTTCCCTGCCTTCACTGTAATCTATGTAAAAAACCCTCCCCTATTCTCTCTTTTAAACTTGCCTGCCTTCACTGTAATCTACTGTATGTAAACCCCCCTCCCCTATTCTCTCTTTTAAACTTCCCTGCCTTCACTGTAATCTATGTAAAACCCCCTCCCCTATTCTCTCTTTTAAACTTCCCTGCCTTCACTGTAATCTATGTAAAACCCCCTCCCCTATTCTCTCTTTTAAACTTCCCTTCCTTCACTGTAATCTATGTAAAACCCCCTCCCCTATTCTCTCTTTTAAACTTCCCTGCCTTCACTGTAATCTATGTAAAACCTCCTCCCCTATTCTCGCTTTTAAACTTCCCTGCCTTCACTGTAATCTATGTAAAACCCCCTCCCCTATTCTCTTGTTTAAACTTCCCTGCCTTCACTGTAATCTATGTAAAACCCCCTCCCCTATTCTCTCTTTTAAACTTCCCTGCCTTCACTGTAATCTACTGTATGTAAAACCCCCTCCCCTATTCTCTCTTTTAAACTTCCCTACCTTCACTGTAATCTATGTAAAAACCCCTCCCCTATTCTCTCTTTTAAACTTGCCTGCCTTCACTGAAATCTAGTGTATGTAAACCCCCCTCCCCTATTCTCTCTTTTAAACTTCCCTGCCTTCACTGTAATCTATGTAAAAACCCCTCCCCTATTCTCTCTTTTAAACTTCCCTGCCTTCACTGTTATCTACTGTATGTAAAACCCCCTCCCCTATTCTCTCTTTTAAACTTCCCTGCCTTCACTGTAATCTATGTAAAAACCCCTCCCCTATTCTCTCTTTTAAACTTCCCTGCCTTCACTGTAATGTACTGTATGTAAAACCCCCTCCCCTATTCTCTCTTTTAAACTTCCCTGCCTTCACTGTAATCTATGTTAAACCCCCTCCCCTATTCTCTCTTTTAAAATTCCCTGCCTTCACTGTAATCTACTGAATGTAAAACCCCCTCCCCTATTCTCTCTTTTAAACTTCCCTGCCTTCACTGTAATCTATGTAAAAAACCCTCCCCTATTCTCTCTTTTAAACTTCCCTTCCTTCACTGTAATCTACTGTATGTAAAACCCCCTCCCCTATTCTCTCTTTTAAACTTCCCTGCCTTCACTGTAATCTATGTAAACCCCCCTACCCTATTCTCTCTTTTAAACTTCCCTGTCTTCACTGTAATCTATGTAAAAAACCCTCCCCTATTCTCTCTTTTAAACTTCCCTGCCTTCACTGTAATGTACTGTATGTAAAACCCCCTCCCCTATTCTCTCTTTTAAACTTCCCTGCCTTCACTGTAATCTATGTAAAAACCCCTCCCTTATTCTCTCTTTTAAACTTCATTTCCTTCACTGTAATCTATGTAAAACCCCCTCCCCTATTCTCTCTTTTAAAATTCCCTGCCTTCACTGTAATCTACTGTATGTAAAACCCCCTCCCCTATTCTCTCATTTAAACTTCCCTGCCTTCACTGTAATCTATGTAAAACCCCCTCCCCTATTCTATCTTTTAAACTTCCCTGCCTTCACTGTAATCTATGTAAAACCCCCTCCCCTATTCTCTCTTTTAAACTTCCCTGCCTTCACTGTAATCTATGTAAAACCTCCTCCCCTATTCTCTCTTTTAAACTTCCCTGCCTTCACTGTAATCTATGTAAAACCCCCTCCCTTATTCTCTCTTTTAAACTTCATTTCATTCACTGTAATCTATGTAAAACCCCCTCCCCTATTCTCTCTTTTAAACTTCCCTGTCTTCACTGTAATCTATGTAAAACCCCCTCCCCTATTCTCTCTTTTAAACTTCCCTGCCTTCATTGTAATCTATGTAAAACCCCCTCCCTTATTCTCTCTTTTAAACTTCCCTGCCTTCACTGTAATCTACTGTATGTAAAACCCCCTCCCCTATTCTCTCTTTTAAACTTCCCTGCCTTCACTGTAATCTATGTAAAAACCCCTCCCCTATTCTCTCTTTTAAACTTGCCTGCCTTCACTGTAATCTATTGTATGTAAACCCCCCTCCCCTATTCTCTCTTTTAAACTTCCCTGCCTTCATGTAATCTATGTAAAACCCCCTCCCCTATTCTCTCTTTTAAACTTCCCTGCCTTCACTGTAATCTACTGTATGTAAAACCCCCTCCCCTATTCTCTCTTTTAAACTTCCCTGCCTTCACTGTAATCTATGTAAAAACCCCTCCCCTATTCTCTCTTTTAAACTTCCCTGCCTTCACTGTAATGTACTGTATGTAAAACCCCCTCCCCTATTCTCTCTTTTAAACTTCCCTGCCTTCACTGTAATCTATGTAAAAACCCCTCCCTTATTCTCTCTTTTAAACTTCATTTCCTTCACTGTAATCTATGTAAAACCCCCTCCCCTATTCTCTCTTTTAAACTTCCCTGCCTTCACTGTAATCTATGTAAACCCCCCTACCCTATTCTCTCTTTTAAACTTCCCTGATCACTGTAATCTATGTAAAAACCCCTCCCCTATTCTCTCTTTTAAACTTCCCTGCCTTCATTGTAATCTATGTAAAAAAAACCTCCCCTTTTCTCTCTTTTAAAATTCCCTGCCTTCACTGTAATCTACTGTATGTAAAACCCCCTCCCCTATTCTCTCTTTTAAACTTCCCTGCCTTCACTGTAATCTATGTAAAAACCCCTCCCCTATTCTCTCTTTTAAACTTCCCTGCCTTCACTGTAATGTACTGTATGTAAAACCCCCTCCCCTATTCTCTCTTTTAAACTTCCCTGCCTTCACTGTAATCTATGTAAAAACCCCTCAATTATTCTCTCTTTTAAACTTCATTTCCTTCACTGTAATCTATGTAAAACCCCCTCCCCTATTCTCTCTTTTAAACTTCCCTGCCTTCACTGTAATCTATGTAAACCCCCCTACCCTATTCTCTCTTTTAAACTTCCCTGATCACTGTAATCTATGTAAAAACCCCTCCCCTATTCTCTCTTTTAAACTTCCCTGCCTTCATTGTAATCTATGTAAAAAAAACCTCCCCTTTTCTCTCTTTTAAAATTCCCTGCCTTCACTGTAATCTACTGTATGTAAAACCCCCTCCCCTATTCTCTCATTTAAACTTCCCTGCCTTCACTGTAATCTATGTACTGCACCGACACACTTTATTCGAGCAAATACCCAGTATGTACCTGGCAGATACCTGGAATGCGCCGCTCCTCACCTCTGACAAGCCCCGTTGCGTTTGCCTTCCCAGCCTGGGTTCATGCCTGGCTAACGGGCGGCTGATCTGTTAAATGATAATGATTAGGATTTAATAGGCTGCAATGCTTCGCGTGTCTACCAGATGGCATAAATTCATGAATTGTAATGCAGTGTATATATATATACTGTGCAGTATTGCAGCCAGCGGGAATAAAATGCTTCAATCCCTGCCTGGAAAATAACCCAATGCACTCGGGCAGAAAACAGTCACAAACCTCAATACACCCGGGTATACCCGAATTCGTGGGACTAGCCGAGCTCGAATAAAGTGTGTCGCCAGTGTAAAACCCCCTCCCCTATTCTCTCTTTTAAACTTCCCTGCCTTCACTGTAATCTATGTAAAACCTCCTCCCCTATTCTCTCTTTTAAACTTCCCTGCCTTCACTGTAATCTATGTAAAACCCCCTCCCCTATTCTCTCTTTTAAACTTCCCTGCCTTCACTGTAATCTATGTAAAACCCCCTCCCGTATTCTCTCTTTTAAACTTCCCTGCCTTCACTGTAATCTACTGTATGTAAAAGCCCCTCCCCTATTCTCTCTTTTAAAATTCCCGGCCTTCACAGTAATCTATGTAAAAACCCCTCCCCTATTCTCTCTTTTAAACATCCCTGCCTTCACTGTAATCTACTGTATGTAAAACCCCCTCCCCTATTCTCTCTTTTAAACTTCCCTGCCTTCACTGTAATCTATGTAAAACCCCCTCCCCTATTCTCTCTTTTAAACTTCCCTGCCTTCACTGTAATCTACTGTATGTAAAACCCCCTCCCCTATTCTCTCTTTTAAACTTCCCTGCCTTCACTGTAATCTACTGTATGTAAAATCCCCTCCCCTATTCTCTCTTTTAAACTTCCCTGCCTTCACTGTAATCTATGTAAAACCCCCTCCCCTATTCTCTCTTTTAAACTTCCCTTCCTTCACTGTAATCTATGTAAAACCCCCTCCCCTATTCTCTCTTTTAAACTTCCCTGCCTTCACTGTAATCTATGTAAAACCCCCTCCCCTATTCTCTCTTTTAAACTTCCCTGCCTTCACTGTAATCTACTGTATGTAAAACCCCCTCCCCTATTCTCTCTTTTAAACTTCCCTGCCTTCACTGTAATCTATGTAAAACCCCCTCCCCTATTCTCTCTTTTAAACTTCCCTGCCTTCACTGTAATCTACTGTATGGAAAACCCCCTCCCCTATTCTCTCTTTTAAACTTCCCTGCCTTCACTGTAATCTATGTAAAACCTCCTCCCCTATTCTCTCTTTTAAACTTCCCTGCCTTCACTGTAATCTATGTAAAACCCCCTCCCTTATTCTCTCTTTAAACTTCATTTCATTCACTGTAATCTATGTAAAACCCCCTCCCCTATTCTCTCTTTTAAACTTCCCTGCCTTCACTGTAATCTATGTAAACCCCCTCCCCGATTCTCTCTTTTAAACTTCCCTGCCTTCACTGTAATCTATGTAAAACCCCCTCCCCGATTCTTTCTTTTAAACTTCCCTGCCTTCACTGTAATCTATGTAAAACCCCCTCCCCTATTCTATCTTTTAAACTTCCCTGCCTTCACTGTAATCTATGTAAAACCCCCTCCCCTATTCTCTCTTTTAAACTTCCCTGTCTTCACTGTAATCTATGTAAAACCCCCTCCCCTATTCTCTCTTTTAAACTTCCCTGCCTTCATTGTAATCTATGTAAAACCCCCTCCCTAATTCTCTTTTTTAAACTTCACTGCCTTCACTGTAATCTACTGTATGTAAAACCCCCTCCCCTATTCTCTCTTTTAAACTTCCCTGCCTTCACTGTAATCTATGTAAAAACCCCTCCCCTATTCTCTCTTTTAAACTTCCCTGCCTTCACTGTAATGTACTGTATGTAAAACCCCCTCCCCTATTCTCTCTTTTAAACTTCCCTGCCTTCACTGTAATCTATGTAAAAAACCCTCCCCTATTCTCTCTTTTAAACTTCCCTGCCTTCACTGTAATCTATGTAAAAACCCCTCCCCTATTCTCTCTTTTAAACTTGCCTGCCTTCACTGTAATCTACTGTATGTAAACCCCCCTCCCCTATTCTCTCTTTTAAACTTCCCTGCCTTCATGTAATCTATGTAAAACCCCCTCCCCTATTCTCTCTTTTAAACTTCCCTGCCTTCACTGTAATCTACTGTATGTAAAATCCCCTCCCCTATTCTCTCTTTTAAACTTCCCTGCCTTCACTGTAATCTATGTAAAACCCCCTCCCCTATTCTATCTTTTAAACTTCCCTGCCTTCACTGTAATCTATGTAAAACCCCCTCCCCTATTCTCTCTTTTAAACTTCCCTGCCTTCACTGTAATCTATGTAAAACCTCCTCCCCTATTCTCTCTTTTAAACTTCACTGCCTTCACTGTAATCTACTGTATGTAAAACCCCCTCCCCTATTCTCTCTTTTAAACTTCCCTGCCTTCACTGTAATCTATGTAAAAACCCCTCCCCTATTCTCTCTTTTAAACTTCCCTGCCTTCACTGTAATCTACTGTATGTAAAACCCCCTCCCCTATTCTCTCTTTTAAACTTCCCTGCCTTCACTGTAATCTATGTAAAAACCCCTCCCCTATTCTCTCTTTTAAACTTGCCTGCCTTCACTGTAATCTACTCTATGTAAACCCCCCTCCCCTATTCTCTCTTTTAAACTTCCCTGCCTTCATGTAATCTATGTAAAACCCCCTCCCCTATTCTCTCTTTTAAACTTCCCTGCCTTCACTGTAATCTACTGTATGTAAAATCCCCTCCCCTATTCTCTCTTTTAAACTTCCCTGCCTTCACTGTAATCTATGTAAAACCCCCTCCCCTATTCTATCTTTTAAACTTCCCTGCCTTCACTGTAATCTATGTAAAACCCCCTCCCCTATTCTCTCTTTTAAACTTCCCTGCCTTCACTGTAATCTATGTAAAACCTCCTCCCCTATTCTCTCTTTTAAACTTCACTGCCTTCACTGTAATCTACTGTATGTAAAACCCCCTCCCCTATTCTCTCTTTTAAACTTCCCTGCCTTCACTGTAATCTATGTAAAAACCCCTCCCCTATTCTCTCTTTTAAACTTCCCTGCCTTCACTGTAATCTACTGTATGTAAAACCCCCTCCCCTATTCTCTCTTTTAAACTTCCCTGCCTTCACTGTAATCTATGTAAGAAACCCTCCCCTATTCTCTCTTTTAAACTTCCCTGCCTTCACTGTAATCTATGTAAAAACCCCTCCCCTATTCTCTCTTTTAAACTTGCCTGCCTTCACTGTAATCTACTGCATGTAAACCCCCGTCCCCTATTCTCTCTTTTAAACTTCCCTGCCTTCATGTAATCTATGTAAAACCCCCTCCCCTATTCTCTCTTTTAAACTTCCCTGCCTTCACTGTAATCTACTGTATGTAAAATCCCCTCCCCTATTCTCTCTTTTAAACTTCCCTGCCTTCACTGTAATCTATGTAAAACCCCCTCCCCTATTCTATCTTTTAAACTTCCCTGCCTTCACTGTAATCTATGTAAAACCCCCTCCCCTATTCTCTCTTTTAAACTTCCCTGCCTTCACTGTAATCTATGTAAAACCTCCTCCCCTATTCTCTCTTTTAAACTTCACTGCCTTCACTGTAATCTACTGTATGTAAAACCCCCTCCCCTATTCTCTCTTTTAAACTTCCCTGCCTTCACTGTAATCTATGTAAAAACCCCTCCCCTATTCTCTCTTTTAAACTTCCCTGCCTTCACTGTAATCTACTGTATGTATAACCCCCTCCCCTATTCTCTCTTTTAAACTTCCCTGCCTTCACTGTAATCTATGTAAAAACCCCTCCCCTATTCTCTCTTTTAAACTTGCCTGCCTTCACTGTAATCTACTGTATGTAAACCCCCCTCCCCTATTCTCTCTTTTAAACTTCCCTGCCTTCATGTAATCTATGTAAAACCCCCTCCCCTATTCTCTCTTTTAAACTTCCCTGCCTTCACTGTAATCTACTGTATGTAAAATCCCCTCCCCTATTCTCTCTTTTAAACTTCCCTGCCTTCACTGTAATCTATGTAAAACCCCCTCCCCTATTCTATCTTTTAAACTTCCCTGCCTTCACTGTAATCTATGTAAAACCCCCTCCCCTATTCTATCTTTTAAACTTCCCTGCCTTCACTGTAATCTATGTAAAACCCCCTCCCCTATTCTCTCTTTTAAACTTCCCTGTCTTCACTGTAATCTATGTAAAACCCCCTCCCCTATTCTCTCTTTTAAACTTCCCTGCCTTCATTGTAATCTATGTAAAACCCCCTCCCTAATTCTCTTTTTTAAACTTCACTGCCTTCACTGTAATCTACTGTATGTAAAACCCCCTCCCCTATTCTCTCTTTTAAACTTCCCTGCCTTCACTGTAATCTATGTAAAAACCCCTCCCCTATTCTCTCTTTTAAACTTCCCTGCCTTCACTGTAATCTACTGTATGTAAAAACCCCTCCCCTATTCTCTCTTTTAAACTTCCCTGCCTTCACTGTAATCTATGTAAAAAACCCTCCCCTATTCTCTCTTTTAAACTTCCCTGCCTTCACTGTAATCTATGTAAAAACCCCTCCCCTATTCTCTCTTTTAAACTTGCCTGCCTTCACTGTAATCTACTGTATGTAAACCCCCCTCCCCTATTCTCTCTTTTAAACTTCCCTGCCTTCATGTAATCTATGTAAAACCCCCTCCCCTATTCTCTCTTTTAAACTTCCCTGCCTTCACTGTAATCTACTGTATGTAAAATCCCCTCCCCTATTCTCTCTTTTAAACTTCCCTGCCTTCACTGTAATCTATGTAAAACCCCCTCCCCTATTCTATCTTTTAAACTTCCCTGCCTTCACTGTAATCTATGTAAAACCCCCTCCCCTATTCTCTCTTTTAAACTTCCCTGCCTTCACTGTAATCTATGTAAAACCTCCTCCCCTATTCTCTCTTTTAAACTTCACTGCCTTCACTGTAATCTACTGTATGTAAAACCCCCTCCCCTATTCTCTCTTTTAAACTTCCCTGCCTTCACTGTAATCTATGTAAAAACCCCTCCCCTATTCTCTCTTTTAAACTTCCCTGCCTTCACTGTAATCTACTGTATGTAAAACCCCCTCCCCTATTCTCTCTTTTAAACTTCCCTGCCTTCACTGTAATCTATGTAAAAACCCCTCCCCTATTCTCTCTTTTAAACTTGCCTGCCTTCACTGTAATCTACTCTATGTAAACCCCCCTCCCCTATTCTCTCTTTTAAACTTCCCTGCCTTCATGTAATCTATGTAAAACCCCCTCCCCTATTCTCTCTTTTAAACTTCCCTGCCTTCACTGTAATCTACTGTATGTAAAATCCCCTCCCCTATTCTCTCTTTTAAACTTCCCTGCCTTCACTGTAATCTATGTAAAACCCCCTCCCCTATTCTATCTTTTAAACTTCCCTGCCTTCACTGTAATCTATGTAAAACCCCCTCCCCTATTCTCTCTTTTAAACTTCCCTGCCTTCACTGTAATCTATGTAAAACCTCCTCCCCTATTCTCTCTTTTAAACTTCACTGCCTTCACTGTAATCTACTGTATGTAAAACCCCCTCCCCTATTCTCTCTTTTAAACTTCCCTGCCTTCACTGTAATCTATGTAAAAACCCCTCCCCTATTCTCTCTTTTAAACTTCCCTGCCTTCACTGTAATCTACTGTATGTAAAACCCCCTCCCCTATTCTCTCTTTTAAACTTCCCTGCCTTCACTGTAATCTATGTAAGAAACCCTCCCCTATTCTCTCTTTTAAACTTCCCTGCCTTCACTGTAATCTATGTAAAAACCCCTCCCCTATTCTCTCTTTTAAACTTGCCTGCCTTCACTGTAATCTACTGCATGTAAACCCCCGTCCCCTATTCTCTCTTTTAAACTTCCCTGCCTTCATGTAATCTATGTAAAACCCCCTCCCCTATTCTCTCTTTTAAACTTCCCTGCCTTCACTGTAATCTACTGTATGTAAAATCCCCTCCCCTATTCTCTCTTTTAAACTTCCCTGCCTTCACTGTAATCTATGTAAAACCCCCTCCCCTATTCTATCTTTTAAACTTCCCTGCCTTCACTGTAATCTATGTAAAACCCCCTCCCCTATTCTCTCTTTTAAACTTCCCTGCCTTCACTGTAATCTATGTAAAACCTCCTCCCCTATTCTCTCTTTTAAACTTCACTGCCTTCACTGTAATCTACTGTATGTAAAACCCCCTCCCCTATTCTCTCTTTTAAACTTCCCTGCCTTCACTGTAATCTATGTAAAAACCCCTCCCCTATTCTCTCTTTTAAACTTCCCTGCCTTCACTGTAATCTACTGTATGTATAACCCCCTCCCCTATTCTCTCTTTTAAACTTCCCTGCCTTCACTGTAATCTATGTAAAAACCCCTCCCCTATTCTCTCTTTTAAACTTGCCTGCCTTCACTGTAATCTACTGTATGTAAACCCCCCTCCCCTATTCTCTCTTTTAAACTTCCCTGCCTTCATGTAATCTATGTAAAACCCCCTCCCCTATTCTCTCTTTTAAACTTCCCTGCCTTCACTGTAATCTACTGTATGTAAAATCCCCTCCCCTATTCTCTCTTTTAAACTTCCCTGCCTTCACTGTAATCTATGTAAAACCCCCTCCCCTATTCTATCTTTTAAACTTCCCTGCCTTCACTGTAATCTATGTAAAACCCCCTCCCCTATTCTCTCTTTTAAACTTCCCTGCCTTCACTGTAATCTATGTAAAACCTCCTCCCCTATTCTCTCTTTTAAACTTCACTGCCTTCACTGTAATCTACTGTATGTAAAACCCCCTCCCCTATTCTCTCTTTTAAACTTCCCTGCCTTCACTGTAATCTATGTAAAAACCCCTCCCCTATTCTCTCTTTTAAACTTCCCTGCCTTCACTGTAATCTACTGTATGTAAAACCCCCTCCCCTATTCTCTCTTTTAAACTTCCCTGCCTTCACTGTAATCTATGTAAAAAACCCTCCCCTATTCTCTCTTTTAAACTTCCCTGCCTTCACTGTAATCTATGTAAAAACCCCTCCCCTATTCTCTCTTTTAAACTTGCCTGCCTTCACTGTAATCTACTGTATGTAAACCCCCCTCCCCTATTCTCTCTTTTAAACTTCCCTGCCTTCATGTAATCTATGTAAAAACCCCTCCCCTATTCTCTCTTTTAAACTTCCCTGCCTTCACTGTAATCTACTGTATGTAAAATCCCCTCCCCTATTCTCTCTTTTAAACTTCCCTGCCTTCACTGTAATCTATGTAAAAACCCCTCCCCTATTCTCTCTTTTAAACTTCCCTGCCTTCACTGTAATGTACTGTATATAAAACCCCCTCCCCTATTCTCTCTTTTAAACTTCCCTGCCTTCACTGTAATCTATGTAAAACCCCCTCCCTTATTCTCTCTTTTAAACTTCATTTCCTTCACTGTAATCTATGTAAAACCCCCTCCCCTATTCTCTCTTTTAAACTTCCCTGTCTTCACTGTAATCTATGTAAAACCCCCTCCCCTATTCTCTCTTTTAAACTTCCCTGCCTTCACTGTAATCTATGTTAAACCCCCTCCCCTATTCTCTCTTTTAAACTTCCCTGCCTTCACTGTAATCTACTGTATGTAAAACCCCCTCCCCTATTCTCTCTTTTAAACTTCCCTGCCTTCACTGTAATCTATGTAAAAAACCCTCCCCTATTCTCTCTTTTAAACTTCCCTTCCTTCACTGTAATCTACTGTATGTAAAACCCCCTCCCCTATTCTCTCTTTTAAACTTCCCTGCCTTCACTGTAATCTATGTAAACCCCCCTACCCTATTCTCTCTTTTAAACTTCCCTGCCTTCACTGTAATCTATGTAAAAACCCCTCCCATATTCTCTCTTTTAAACTTCCCTGCCTTCACTGTAATCTATGTAAAACCCCCTCCCCTATTCTCTCTTTTAAATTTCCCTGCCTTCACTGTAATCTACTGTATGTAAAACCCCTCCCCTATTCTCTCATTTAAACTTCCCTGCCTTCACTGTAATCTATGTAAAACCCCCTCCCCTATTCTATCTTTTAAACTTCCCTGCCTTCACTGTAATCTATGTAAAAACCCCTCCCCTATTCTCTCTTTTAAACTTCCCTGCCTTCACTGTAATCTATGTAAAACCTCCTCCCCTATTCTCTCTTTTAATCTACCCTGCCTTCACTGTAATCTATGTAAAACCCCCTCCCCTATTCTCTCTTTTAAACTTCCCTGCCTTCACTGTAATCTATGTAAAACCCCCTCCCCTATTCTCTCTTTTAAACTTCCCTGCCTTCACTGTAATCTACTGTATGTAAAACCCCCTCCCCTATTCTCTCTTTTAAACTTCCCTGCCTTCACTGTAATCTATGTAAAAACCCCTCCCCTATTCTCTCTTTTAAACTTCCCTGCCTTCACTGTAATCTACTGTATGTAAAACCCCCTCCCCTATTCTCTCTTTTAAAATTCCCGGCCTTCACAGTAATCTATGTATAACCCCCTCCCCTATTCTCTCTTTTAAACTTCCCTGCCTTCACTGTAATCTACTGTATGTAAAACCCCCTCCCCTATTCTCTCTTTTAAACTTCCCTGCCTTCACTGTAATCTATGTAAAACCCCCTCCCCTATTCTCTCTTTTAAACTTCCCTGCCTTCACTGTAATCTACTGTATGTAAAACCCCCTCCCCTATTCTCTCTTTTAAACTTCCCTGCCTTCACTGTAATCTATGTAAAACCCCCTCCCCTATTCTCTATTTTAAACTTCCCTTCCTTCACTGTAATCTATGTAAAACCCCCTCCCCTATTCTCTCTTTTAAACTTCCCTGCCTTCACTGTAATCTATGTAAAACCCCCTCCCCTATTCTCTCTTTTAAACTTCCCTGCCTTCACTGTAATCTACTGTATGTAAAACCCCCTCCCCTATTCTCTCTTTTAAACTTCCCTGCCTTCACTGTAATCTATGTAAAAACCCCTCCCCTATTCTCTCTTTTAAACTTCCCTGCCTTCACTGTAATCTACTGTATGTAAACCCCCCTCCCATATTCTCTCTTTTAAACTTCCCTGCCTTCACTGTAATCTATGTAAAAAACCCTCCCCTATTCGCTCTTTTAAACTTCCCTGCTTTCACTGTAATCTATGTAAAACCCCCTCCCCTATTCTCTCTTTTAAACTTCCCTGCCTTCACTGTAATCTATGTAAAAACCCCTATCTTATTCTCTCTTTTAAACTTCCTTTCCTTCACTGTAATCTATGTAAAACCCCCTCCCCTATTCTCTCTTTTAAACTTCCCTGCCTTCACTGTAATCTATGTAAAAACCCCTCCCCTATTCTCTCTTTTAAACTTCCCTTCCTTCACTGTAATCTATGTAACTACCCATCCCCTATTCTCTCTTTTAAACTTCCCTGCCTTCATTGTAATCTATGTAAAACCCCCTCCCTTATTCTCTCTTTTAAACTTCCCTGCCTTCACTGTAATCTACTGTATGTAAAACCCCCTACCCTATTCTCTCTTTTAAACTTCCCTGCCTTCAATGTAATCTATGTAAAAACCCCTCCCCTATTCTCTCTTTTAAACTTCCCTGCCTTCACTGTAATCTATGTAAAAACCCCTCCCCTATTCTCTCTTTTAAACTTCCCTGCCTTCACTGTAATCCCTGTATGTACAGTAAAACCCCCTCCCCTATTCTCTCTTTTAAACTACCCTGCCTTCACTGTAATTTATGTAAAACCCCCTCCCCTATTCTCTCTTTTAAACTTCCCTGCCTTCACTGTAATCTATGTAAAAAAACCCTCCCCCTATCCCCCTATTGTGTGCGTTAAGCTTCCCTGCAATCTATGTAAAAAAATCCTCCCCTATTGTGTGTTAAATCTCCCTGGCCTGTGTTTCTGAGTGCAGTGTACTGTATGTAAATGTGGGGAGGGGGATCCCGTGTAAATAACCACCCCCACCCCCGCTACCCACAATAAAAAAAAATCACACACAGCATCCCCGCAATACATAAATAAATAAATCTAAATAAATAAATACAAATAAATACATTTGAAATACATTTTTATTCCTAGTGTAGATGTGCAGGGGGTCTCGGGAGCTGAACCGCGTTGGTTTCAGGTCCGGGGACCCCCTGCCCCCCGAGATACAGACCCCTTTATGAGGTGTTAACCCACCATGCCCGCTTTATTGTGGGTTGCGGGGGTGGGTGAAGGGGTTTATAAATGTGAGTTTATAAATAAAATAAAGAATATTATTTCTAGGGGCCCTAGAACAGAAGTTCCCACGCCAATTGCGCGCTCATTGCTCTTTTTTTACAATGTTGCTGGTCTTGCGGCTTTGCAGTCTGGCAGCAAAAAGCAGTTTGTAGTACTGAGTGTGAGATAAATTAACCAGTTCTTTTATTGCTGAAGTCGCCACCAAAAACTTTTATTTACAAATACAGTACAATACAATGGTGAAACATTTCAAGTGAACAGCAAATCAAAACATCAACACACAATAATACATACAGTACTGTATGATTATTTATTTATAATACAGTATACAGCTCTGTACTGTATATGCAGTATACAGTATACTGTACTGTATTTGGGGCTTGTCTTTGGGGGTTTATTCATGCAATTATTAGGGTGACCTGCCTTTGGAAATACTGTGACAGTACAGTCCCAGCTATTTCAGCCACCCCACCCCCTCCCTTAGAGTTTTAAATCCCTCCCTGGCCAAGCGTCAATCGGCTGGCTCATTCAACCCTAATCTTCTGCCATTGTGTTGTTAATCCACCCCTGGGCGGGCTACGGTAACAAGATTCAGCAGGAGGCCAGCGTCTGATCCCACCATCCCCCTCCAACAACCCTTAGAGGCCTGCCTGCTTTGGAAAAATCCCCTCTCGAATTGAAAATGTAAATCTGATGTGCATCCGTTTGCTTACAGTAACTGTACTGTTCAGAACAGCCACTTCTTCTAAATTAAATACAGTACATTCTCTAATACCTTTGGAATAAATATATATATACAGTAATGTGAAATAATCCGTTCTGTGGGTCTGAGCGGGTTGAAAGTCACCAGGTCCTCATACAGTACATTCTCGAATAACTTTAGAATAAAAATATATAAATATACAGTATAAATATTGTACAGTATAATGTTAAATAACCCGTCCTGTTCTTTTTTCCTTCATAACAGTATCCTCATTGTGTCTGCGGTACAGTAGTTCATTGAGAGAGGAGAGGTTTTGTGTACATCATTACTGCTGTTTATATACTGTACATTTGACTGCACAAGCAGATTTGACGCGACACAACGCCCCCCTCCCCCTTGGGCACCCTTTTACCTGGAACGACAAGAAAACAAAAACTTAGTTCAGTTACTGTACTGCAGAGTATGTGCATACTGTACTGTATTATGGCAGAACTACTGTAGGTGGCTGGTGCAGCTTTCTTTGGAAAGAAAAAAATGTAGCAGTTAGTAGGCAGTTACTGTAGTACTTTCAAATTACTGTATACTGGAACTACTGTATACTCTGACTACTGTTACAGTAAATTCAATGTACTGTACTGTAACCGCTGGTGCCATGGCTATGTACTGTAACCTTATGGCTGCTGCTGCTGTCTCTGAAAAGAAAAAATCTGTGCCATACTTACCTGTATCATACTGTGCTTACAATACTACAGCACTCTACTACTTTCCTGATGCTTGCCCATTGTGCGTGATGACAATGGGCAACACTGTGGCAATATGGTCTATATATTTATTGCATCGTTCCACGGTGAGTACATCGTTCCAAAAACTCAGTATGGCTTTCAACAACTCGTCCTTTTTGGAGGGTTTCGCCACTTTATGGATATGTTCCTTCAGCTGATGCCAGACCATTTCGATCGGATTGAAGTCTGGCGATCTGTGATTGGAAAGAAAGGACAATTGGTTTAAGAGCTAAAAACAGTGGGGAACAAAAATGGGACACAGTCTACTGCACTTACTCCGCTGGCGTCTTCACCCAGTTGATGCCGCGCTCAAGGATATGCGCCGTCAACGCGGTGTGCTTGGGATCGTTGTCCTGGTAGAAGCGGTGACCATTGGTGAAGTCGCGTCTGATGTATCGCACTATCGCGGGCACAATGTTGTCTTGGAAGAAATCTTTATTCATGATTCCTATAGCAAGAAAAGAAAAGTGCTCAATAGTACAGTACAGTACATACGGTAAGGCAACACTAGTCAAGTACAGTGCATTAGGCGGCATTATATTTGAGAAATTGTACCTTCAAAGATGACAATGCATCCCGGTCCACGCCTAGAGATGGCACCCCACACATGCAGCTTCACAGGGTGTTTTGGCCGCGGCTTCAAAGATATGCGGCCTTTTTTGTGGAACGCAAATCTTGCAAATCTCTCCAGCGACACAGTAGACTCATCAGTGAAGATGCAATCCTAGAAAGTCTCACCGTTGTCGATCCATGCCTGGGCCTGGAGCACTCTTTTGATTATTTTTTGCGTCCCGTATCATGGGGTACGCTCTGTAATGACAATGAATAAAAAAAATTTGCGTCACAGCGCTGTACAGTTTGCAAAACAACACTTTTACTTTACAGTACCTCCTGTACTGTCCAGTACTAACCACACACGTCCATATTTGCATCCAATTCTGCGTCTCATCTTCTTTATGCTGCTCTCGGATACAGTCAGATTGTGCTTTTCCTGCAGAGTGTTTTTAACCCTTAATGCACTCCTCTCATCATTCTCCTCACTTATTCTGTCCACCATAATTTACAATGCAAAGAAATTATATTGTTTTATTAATATGCAACAATATAAAATGTATACTGTATACTGTACATGTAATGTTGTAATAGAAAGTAAATATAAATATACAAAAAATGTATACTGCTGTACTATAAATATAAATAGACAAAATATACAGTATACAGTACTGTTGTAATATAAATATACTATATAAATATACTGTTGTTATATCATAATAAATATACATCATATATATTCCGTTGTAAGATGAATTGCAATATTCCAAAAGTGTATACTGCTGCACAAAAAATATGAATTGACCACACATACAGTATATACTGTTGTAATATAAATATACTATATAAATATACTGTTGTTATATCATAATAAATATACATCATATATATTCCGTTGTAAGATGAATTGCAATATACCAAAAGTGTATACTGCTGCACAAAAAATATAAATTGACCACACATACAGTATATACTGTTGTAATATAAATATACTATATAAATATACTGTTGTTATATCATAATAAATATACATCATATATATTCCGTTGTAAGATGAATTGCAATATACCAAAAGTGTATACTGCTGCACAAAAAATATAAATTGACCACACATACAGTATACAGTATACTGTTGTAATATAAATATACTATATAAATATATTGTTGTTATATCATAATAAATATACATCATATACAGTATATTCCGTTGTAAGATGAATTGCAATATACCAAAAGTGTATACTGCTGCACAAAAAATATAAATTGACCACAAATACAGTACTGTATATACTGTTGTAATATAAATATACTATATAAATATACTGTTGTTATATCATAATAAAAATACATCATATATATTCCGTTGTAAGATGAATTGCAATATACCAAAAGTGTATACTGCTGCACAAAAAATATAAATTGACCACAAATACAGTATATACTGTTGTAATATAAATATACTAAATAAATATTACATACTGTAGATGTACACTACAGTTTTCTATATTTTTTTTTGTTAAGTTTTATAAATATACTTACGCGTTAGTTACCCTTGGTGCCTTTTTGCGGTCTCTGTTTTTTCCTTGTGCATGATAGTACACGGTGTTTGATGGCACAACGAGGCCAGAAGCAGCTAACCAGCGTTGGATAGCAGCAATTCGGTTTCCGCTCGTGTACATCGCCTTAATTCTCATGCTGAGATCCTTTGAAATCTTCTTAACAGGCATTGCTGCGATTAGAAAGAAATACAAACACAAGAATGTGTATTCGATGTTTAGTCGATGTGTATTCAATGTGCAGTGAATCCACAAAATGGCTGGTGTATTTATACGTTAATGACTCACATTACAGTACGCCCACTTTCAACACCTGTACCTGGCCGCCATGCATAAAAGGTTGCACACTTTGCATAGTCCACCACTCCAGGATCTTTATCTGAGCTTGCCCTTGTTCAGATACTGTACTGCATTGTGCCACCCGCTTCCATGGAGCATCCCCAGTTCTATGGATGCAAGAACACACTCACCTCTGCCGTGCCTGTCATGCTGAAAAAGCGAAAGGCAGCAGCCATTTCCACGCCAAGGACAAGGCGACAGGCTAAGGCCAATAAAGAAAACCTTCTGCTGACCCCAAAGGCTAAGGGTTTTCCTAGACGTAAACCTCATTATGTGAAGAAGAAATACGGTGATGTGCTCTGTACGCAAGACGAATGGCAGCCATCCCACCGAATCCGCAGACCACTTCCTCCCATATGCTTCGACGACTCTGCTGTAGCTGTCCCGGAAATCTTCAGCCCGGCTTCTCCACCCCCATCTTGTCCGGTTCCATCTGAAGATGCTGCCGCCTCTGAAATCCACGGGTCACTGTCTCCTTTGCTCTTGGACGACTCTGCTTCTCGCCCGGAAATCCAACGGTCACCTTCTCCATCCCTCTTTGACGACGCTGCCGCTTCTCCTCTACCGGGTATCCACAGGCCACCTCCTCCACTCTCCATCGCTGCCGCTTCTCCTGTACCGGGTATCCCCAGGTTACCTGCTCCACTCTCCATCGATGCCGCTTCTCTCCATGCAACCCCCATCTCATCCTCCGTTGCACCCATCCCCCCAGATGTCCAGATGCCATGCACAAGCAGCTCATTAGACCGGATCCTGAATGGGATAAGTGTGGATCTCCCCGGGAATTCTATTGTGCTGGCAAAGCTAGATCTGCTTCTGGAGTCGGTGCTACATGTGGAGCAACGGATGGACAAGATAGAGGCTGACATAGCGGGAATACATCGTTTGCTCTGTGTTAATGCCCCTGTTTCCCGACGCCCGAGCAGGAGGGTGACATGGATGTGATGCATGGTACCTTCGGCCCCTGTCCATCACCAAGCGCACCCCCCCCACCAGAAGATGTAATGTACATGTATGCCATTGAGGAGGACATGACAACCCGGCGACCACGACCGGAGGAATGCTTCCTCCCAGACACCATACCATCGCCCGTCGCCTCAAGTACACCCGCTCCCAAAAGACCTCCTACACCCGCTCGCATCGAAACGGTGCCCGACATCACCCTGCACGATCTGCCACCGGGGCTCAGGGAGAAGTATAGGGTGATGAGTGCTGGTGTATCCCACAAGTATGCCTTGATCATTTTTAAGCACCATGTTCCCTACTCGTTGTACTGCGAGTGGGTGTTCAAAGTGAACTACGATGGGAATCGCCAAAAAAAGGCCCTTCCTGCCAATTTAAGGCTACAAATTGTGGAAGAAATGCGACGCTTTTATGCAGTTACAGATCCTGTAATGAGAGGCGTTAGAGACTGCATTAATGGCGTTTTGCGCCATGCAAGGAATCGGCCATGGATGGACAATGTGGAGGACGTTCAGTGAGACCATACTGTAATGTTGTGCTGAACTGTATTGTGCTGTACAGTACATGTTTTGCCCTACAGTTCCTGCTGTACTTAAACAAAGGATACTGTATGTTGTTGTGTGTTGCACGGTTTTCAATGTGGCCCTGAAAACCTGCCCTGTTTGCTGCCCTCTAGGACTGAGCTGGTTGCGCACCATCCCACTGTAGAAGCATTTAATAAAGGCTGCAGTTTTGCACTGTACAGTACTGTATGTATTATTGTGTGTTGATGTTTTGAATTGCTGTTCACTTGAAATGTTTCACCATTGTATTGTACTGTATTTGTAAATAAAAGTTTTTGGTGGTGACTTCAGCAATAAAAGAACTGGTTAATTTATCTCACACTCAGTACTACAAACTGCTTTTTGCTGCCAGACTGCAAAGCCGCAAGACCAGCAACATTGTAAAAAAAGAGCAATGAGCGCGCAATTGGCGTGGGAACTTCTGTTCTAGGGCCCCTAGAAATAATGTTCTTTATTTTATTTAAAACTCACATTTATAAACCCCTTCACCCACCCCCACTACCCACAATAAAAAATAATCACACACAGCATCCCCGCAATAAATAAATAAATAAATAAATAAATAAATAAATAAATAAATACAAATAAATACATTTGAAATACATTTTTATTCCTAGTGTAGATGTGCAGGGGGTCTCGGGAGCTGAACTGCACTGGTTTCAGGTCGGGGGACCCCCTGCCCCCCGAGATACAGACCCCTTTATGAGGTGCCGGTATCCCTCTGCGTTGAAGACCCGATCACGTGACCGCGGCCTGTTAAACCAAGCAGAGGGATACCGGCACCCCCAAAAGGGGCCTGTATCTCGGGGGGCAGGGGGTCCCCGGACCTGAAACCAAAATGTTTCTGCTCCGGAGACCCTCTGCACATCTACACTGTGAATAAAAAACACACATCATTAAAGAATCATTCTTTACCTTAGCGGCTATGTGCTATGGTAAAGAAGCAGCATTTCTGAATTTTTAATAATATTGTACAGTGAGCAGGGGGTTCCCTGAGCCAGAAATCTAAACTCAGGGGGCCCCCTGCTCCTGCACAATATTATTAAAAGTACAGAAATGTTGCTTCATTACCTTAGCGTATAGCCGCTAAGGTAATAAAGGCGTTAAGGCATAATAACCAATAAATACTTTCAATACACTACCCACTACCCATGGCAATCTCCGCTGCTGCTGCTGTAACACAGAGAAAACAATTAACACTTTCAAAGTAATGTCCCCTAACCCCTTAATCTCCACAGCGGTTATTAACCGCTACAGTCATGAAGGGGTTAACCCACCCTCACCCACCACTCGGGACGCCTATATACCCTCCCACTCGAACCCCCCACCCCGTGAGGCCTAACCACACTCAACCCTCACCCACTAACTACCCAAAAGGGAGGCCTACCCACATACCGTTGGGGAACCCACGCCACCCCCCACCCCCAGTCCCCGCAATAAAAACAATACACAGCCCCACAATAAACATCACTATATTTATTAAATACATTACCCACCCCCTGTGCCCCCCCCCCCATAAATACAAGATTTATCTTTTTACATACAGGGTTCATAACGCAGCCCCACGCTAGTCCCCGGTGGACTGACGGGGCACCTGGACAGACCTACAGTTTACCAGCAGCCTTTTTCAAACAGGTTCTGTAGGCCTGCTGGTGGATCCCGCCAGCACCATGGCCCCCAGGTGGTCTCCTTGGGTCACCGTGGGCCACAGTTGGGTCCCCACGGTAGGCCCACAGATGTCTGGGAGCCCCGGGTCAAACCCACAGGTGTCTGCGGGGCCTCGGGTGGTTCCCTCGGGGGTCTGGGGAACTCACGGGTGCTCACTACGGGACCGCGGTGCCCACACAGAAGTGGGACCACACTTCATCATCCCCGCACCTACGGGTCGGCGGTGCCCCCACAGAAGTGGGACCACACACCGTCATCCCCGCAGGCTATGGGTCGGAGGTGCCCCCACAGAAGTGGGACTACACATCGTCATCCCCGCATTTGTAACCCGTGGAACCACCAGCCTGATAACCTTGGGATACCCGAGAATACCCGCAGGTGGTCTCCAGAGGTCCCACGCAAAACCACGGAACAAACCATGAATGTAAAAAAAATAAACCTGGCCTATACATTCAATACATACACCCTCCCCCCCAACACCTACAGTACAATAATGTGCAAAATAACTATTATCCAGATATGGATAATAGATTAATTGCCCATTATTAAAAACATTAACTAGCATATACAAATAAATAAAGTACTACTGACCTCATCAATACGAAGTGTCCGTCGCCAGCGCCTTCCTTCTCTTGCCCACACAAGACATAGCCAATATCAAGCCAATACATTGCAAGTACATTCAGATATCAATTAACCCCTTAAACACCTTATCGAATAATAACCGCAAAGGTAATTAAGGGGTTAAGCCACATTGGCCCGATACCCACCCTTCACCCATGAATTTGTACTGTTGCTTCATCATGCAACTATATATATACTGTATATATATATATATATATATATATATACAGAGAGACAGAGAGAAAGAGAGAGAGAGATATACAGTATAAATATATACACACGTTATATACACACCCATGATAAACCAATATACAGTACAAATAAATGTAGAAGGGTTATCAAAAGCATACTGTCCTACAACCAAACACTTCTCCATACATACTGTACACACTAAATTTAAATCAATTTCCTTTAATATTCATAACTGATCTCTCAATCTAAATCATCACTAAACCTCTGAAAAGCCATTTAAACAACTTACATTCCAATATAAATGATGCCTAAATATCTATGCACCATATACATTCTGCAAATTAATCAACCAAGTAAACAAAAATCAATTTGCAATCATTATTTACATCCCTAAACAATTCACACTACATCCCGAACAATGAAACCATTAACAAATTCACGCCTAGAGCAGAACAATTAAGCCTTTGAAAAAATATAAGTACCGACAAAAATACAACCATTACAACCAAGCCTATCCCTGACCTTCCTCAAACACACAATACAATACCAAGGAATACATCTATCTAATTTTAAAATACTTTAAACTCACAATAAAGCATAGCAGCATACACAAAATAATTTAAAACACATCTAATCCAGCTTTTAAAACAACATCATTTCTTACCCTGTATGTATATATCTCTCTAGACATATATATATACATACAGTACATATATAGCAAGAAACGATATACTGTACCACAAAAAAAAAATACACATGTTAAAAAACCTTTTGAAAAAATTAACAAGTTCAATAAAATACATTTCTTTAGTTAACTTACCATTACTTGCCCCCACCGATTTCCATTGCGCAGCTTACTCATGAACAAATCCACGAACAGGAACCCATAAAATAATAAACCAGAAAAAAAATAAACTTTAAACTAAAAATCCAAAACAATCCACTGGTCTTCTATTTGTAATCCATCTTCATCTGTGTTCTTCTTTCTTCTATCTCCTTCCGGGTGGGGCAGGGCATGGTCTTCTTTCCATCATCGGCCACGCCCTTGTCTTTTTTCTTCTCCGGAGGTCCTTCCTCCGCGGCGTCTGGCTTCAAAATGAGACGACATAGGCTTTTAAAGGCCTATGACGTCACATTTTGCGTCATGGTTCCCACGGTCCTGATTGGGCCGTGAAAACCATGTGTTTTGGCCGACAAAAATTAAAATGATGACGTCATCTTAAAGGCAATGAAAGCACAGCCAATCAGAATGGCTTTGCTTCAATTGCCTTTAAGGTGACGTCATTAAAAGACACATGGCCGTGCACACATGGTACTAGAGCCAATCAGAGCGTGGGAACTTTATCCCTACTCTGATTGGCTCTGGTATACCATGTGACAGAGGCTTGGGTGAGAAAGGATGTGACGTCAATGAAAACCTGTCACATGGTACGGTAGCCAATCAGAGCGTGGGAACTTTATCCCTACTCTGATTGGCTCTGGTATACCATGTGACAGAGGCTTGGGGGAGAAAGGATGTGACGTCAATGAAAACCTGTCACATGGTACGGTAGCCAATCAGAGTAGGGATGGAGTTCCCACGCTCTGATTGGCTACTGTACCATGTGACAGGTTTTCATTGACGTCACATCCTTTCTCTCCCAAGCCTCTGTCACATGGTATACCAGAGCCAATCAGAGTAGGGATAAAGTTCCCACGCTCTGATTGGCTACCGTACCATGTGACAGGTTTTCATTGACGTCACATCCTTTCTCCCCCAAGCCTCTGTCACATGGTATACCAGAGCCAATCAGAGTAGGGATAAAGTTCCCACGCTCTGATTGGCTCTAGTACCATGTGTGCACGGCCATGTGTCTTTTAATGACGTCACCTTAAAGGCAATTGAAGCAAAGCCATTCTGATTGGCTGTGCTTTCATTGCCTTTAAGATGACGTCATCATTTTAATTTTTGTCGGCCAAAACACATGGTTTTCACGGCCCAATCAGGACCGTGGGAACCATGACGCAAAATGTGACGTCATAGGCCTTTAAAAGCCTATGTCGTCTCATTTTGAAGCCAGACGCCGCGGAGGAAGGACCTCCGGAGAAGAAAAAAGACAAGGGCGTGGCCGATGATGGAAAGAAGACCATGCCCCGCCCCGCCCCGCCTGGAAGGAGATAGAAGAAAGAAGAACACAGATGAAGATGGATTACAAATAGAAGACCCGTGGATTGTTTTGGATTTTTAGTTTAAAGTTTATTTTTTTTCTGGTTTATTATTTTATGGGTTCCTGTTCGTGGATTGGTTCGTGAGTAAGCTGCGCAACGGGAATCGGTGGGGGCAAGTAATGGTAAGTTAACTAAAGAAATTTATTTTATTGAACTTGTTAATTTTTTCAAAAGGTTTTTTAACATTTGTATTTTTTTTTTTTGTGGTATATCATTTCTTGCCACTGTATGTATGTATGTATATATGTCTAGAGAGATATATACATACAGTACAGTACAGGGTAAGAAATGATGTTGTTTTAAAAGCTGGATTAGATGTGTTTTAAATTATTTTGTGTATGCTGCTACAGTATGCTTTATTGTGAGTTTAAAGTATTTTAAAATTAGATAGATGTATTCCTTGGTATTGTATTGTGTGTTTGAGGAAGGACAGGGATAGGCTTGGTTGTAAAGGTTGTATTTTTGTCGGTACTTATATTTTTTCAAAGGCTTAATTGTTCTGCTCTAGGCGTGAATTTGTTAATGGTTTCATTGTTCGGGATGTAGTGAGAATTGTTTAGGGATGTAAATAATGATTGCTAATTGATTTTTGTTTACTTGGTTGATTAATTTGCAGAATGTATATGGTGCATAGATATTTAGGCATCATTTATATTGGAATGTAAGTTGTTTAAATGGCTTTTCAGAGGTTTAGTGATGATTTAGATTGAGAGATCAGTTATGAATATTAAAGGAAATTGATTTTAATTTTGTGTGTACAGTATGTATGGAGAAGTGTTTGGTTGTAGGACAGTATGCTTTTGATAACCCTTCTACATTTATTTGTACTGTATATTGGTTTATCATGGGTGTGTATATAACGTGTGTATATATATATACTGTTTATCTCTCTCTCTCTCTCTCTCTCTCTCTCTCTCTCTCTCTCTCTCTCTTTATCTCTGTCTCTCTGTATATACAGTATATACAGTATATATATATTTGCATGATGAAGCCACAGTACAAATTCATGGGTGAAGGGTGGGTATCGGGCCAATGTGGCTTAACCCCTTAATTACCTTTGCGGTTATTATCCGATAAGGTGTTTAAGGGGTTAATTGATATCTGAATGTACTTGCAATGTATTGGCTTGGTATTGGCTATGTCTTGTGTGGGCAAGAGAAGAAAGGCGCTGGCGACGGACACTTCGTATTGATGAGGTCAGTAGTACTTTATTTATTTGTAAATGCTAGTTAATGTTTTTAATAATGGGCAATTAATCTATTATCCATATCTGGATAATAGGTATTTTGCACATTATTGTACTGTAGGTGTTGGGGGGTAGGGTGTATGTATTGAATGTATAGGCCAGGTTTATTTTTTTTACATTCAGGGTTGGTTCCGTGGTTCTGCGTGGGACCTCTGGAGACCACCTGCGGGTATTCTCGGGTATTCCAAGGTTATCAGGCTGGTGGTTCCACGGGTGACACATGCGGGGATGACGATGTGTAGTCCCACTTCTGTGGGGGCACCTCCAACCCGTAGTCTGCGGGGATGACGATGTGTGGTCGCACTTCTGTGGGGGCACCGCCGACCCGTAGGTGCGGGGATGATGATGTGTGGTCCCACTTCTGTGGGGGCACCGCGGACCCGTAGTGAGCACCCGTGAGTTCCCCAGACCCCCGAGGGAACCACCCGAGGCCCCGCAGACACCTGTGGGTCTGACCCGGGGCTCCCAGACATCCTTGGGCCTACCATGGGGACCCAATTGTGGCCCACGGTGACCAAGGAGACCACCCGGGGGCCATGGTGCTGGCAGGATCCACCAGCAGGCCTTTAGAACCTGTGTAAAAATGGCTGCTGGTAAACTGTAGGTCTGTCCAGGAGCCCTGCCAGCCCACAGGGGACTCGCGTGGGGCTGCGTTATGAACCCTGTATGTAAAACAATAAATCTTGTATTTATGGGGGGGCACAGGGGGTGGGTAATGTATTTAATAAATATAATGCTGTTTATTGTGGGTCATTGTACTGTTTTTATTGTGGGTACTGGTGGTGGGGTGTTTCCCCAACGGTATGTGGGTAGGCCTCCCTTGTGGGTACTGACTGGGTGGTTAGGCCTCACGGGGGGGTTAGTGTGGGAGGGTATGTAGGCATCCCGTGTGGTGGGTGAGGGTGGGTTAACCCCTTAATGACTGTAGCGGTTAATAACCGCTATGGTGATTAAAGGGTTAGGGGACATTACTTTGGATGTTTTAATTTTTCTTTAAAACTCTCTGCCTTCAGTGTAATCTGTTTAACAGAAACATTAGGGGGGAGGGGGCTTTAAATCTCTCTGCCTTCAGTGTAATCTGTTTAACAGAAACATTAGGGGGGAGGGGGCTTTAAATCTCTCTGACTTCAGAGTAATCTGTTTAACAGAAACATATGGGGGGAGGGGGCTTTAAACAGATTACACTGAAGGCAGGGAGATACAGGGAATGTACTGTATTGTTCATCATGTATTTTGTTTATTGCAATGCTGTGTATAAAGTATAAGGTTTTTTACAATTAGATAGATGTAATCCTTGGTATTGTAAGGGTTAGCTTTGGTTTTAAATTGTGTTTTCTGGTTGGTACTTACAGTATATATTGATTTTTGTTTACTTGATTGGTTAAAATAGTTGACGTGTTTGTATTTGCTGGTACAGTAGCTTGCAATGATATTGTTAACATTCATTTGCAGAATGTACTGTATATGGTGCATAGATTTTATGCATCATTTATACAATGTAAATGCAATGTACTGTGTGGATTGGAATATTATGTTTTATATTGTAAGATCAGTTAGGATTATTAAATGGATTTATATTATTGTCTGTATGGAGAAGCGTTATTTGTAGGACAGTATGATTTTGATAACCATTCTACATGTATTTGTATATTGGTTCATCATGTGTGTGTATATACTGTGTGTATATACTGTGTGTATATATTGTGTGTGTATATATATATATATATATATATATATATATATATATATATATATATATATATATATATATATATATATATATATATATATATATATATATATATATATATATATATATATATATATATACATACAGTATATATATACACAGTATATACTGTATATGTATAGGGATTGTTATTATATATATATATATATACTGTATATATACAGTATATATATACAGTATATATTTATTTATTTTCATGTATTTATTTATTTATTTATTTATATTTATTTATTAATTGTGGGGCTGCTGTGCGTGAATTTTTTTTATTGTGGGTAGTGGGGATGGGTGAAGGGGGTGTTTGGCCCTTGGTGTGAGTTTAGGACTTGCAGGGGGGTTGCGGGTGCACTTAACCCCTTCACGACCGTAGCAGTTAATACCGCTACGGTCGTGAAGGGGTTAAGTGCACCCGCTATACCCCCGTAAGCCCTAAACAAACACCGATGGGGCTAATACCACCTTCACCCAACCCCACTACCCACAATAAAAAAAATTCACACACAGCAGCAGCAGCACAATTAATAAATAAATCTAAATAAATAAATAAATAAATGAATATAAATAAATACATTTAAAATACATTTTTATTGATAGTGTAGATGTGCAGAGGGTCTCCGGAGCTGAACCGCTGTGGTTTTAGGTCTGGGGACCCCCTGCTCCCCGAGATACAGGCCCCTTTAGGGGGTGCCGGTATCCCTCTGCTCTGCTTGGTTTACAGACCGCGATCACGTGATCGGGCCCTTTTAACACAGAGGGATACCGGCACCTCATAAAGGGGGCTGTATCTCGGGGAGCAGGGGGTCCCCAGACCTGAAACCAATGCGGTTCAGCTCCGGAGACCCCCTGCACATCTACAAATAAAAATGTATTTCAAATGTATTTATTTATAGTCATTTATTTATTTATTTATTTAGATTTATTTATTTATTTTTTGGCGGCGGCTGCTGTGTGTGAGTCTTTTTTTATTGTGGGTAGCGGGGATGGGTGAAGGGGGTATTAGCCCCAACGGTGGTTGTTTTGGGCTTGCGGGGGGGGGTCGCAGGAGTGGTTAACCCCTTCATGACCGTAGCGGTATTAACTGCCACGGTCGTGAAGGGGTTAAGTGCACCTGCAACCCCCCCGCAAGTCCTAAACTCACACCAAGGGCCAAATACCCCCTTCACCCACCCCCGCTACCCACAATTAAGCGGGCACGGTGGGTTAACCCCTTCATTGCCTTAGCGGCTATACGCTATGGTAATGAAGCAGCATTTCTGTATTTTTAATAATATTGAGCAGGAGCAGGGGGCCCCCTGAGTTTAGATTTCTGGCTCAGGGAACCCCCTGCTCACTGTACAATATTATTAAAAATACAGAAATGCTGCTTCTTTACCATAGCGCATAGCCGCTAAGGTAAAGAACGAGTGTTTATTTATATATGTGTTTTATTTATACTGTACATGTGCAGAGGGTCTCCGGAGCAGAACCGCTGTGGTTTCAGGTCCGGGGACCCCCTGCCCCCCGAGATACAGGCCCCTTTTGGGGGTGCCGGTATCCCTCTGCTTGGTTTACAGGTCGCGGTCATGTGATCGGGACCTTGAAACGCAGAGGGATACCGGCACCACATAAAGGGGTCTGTATCTCGGGGAGCAGGGGTTCCCCCGACCTGAAACCAGTGCGGTTCAGCTCCCGAGACCCCCTGCACATCTACACTAGGAATAAAAATGTATTGAAAATAAGTTTTAATGTGCCGATGATTGCGCTGAGAGAGAGCAGCAGATCTCTCTCTGCTGCAAACACATCTCGCCCCCTCCGGCCCATAGTATCATTTACTGTATGTACTGTACAGTATGTGCATATACAGTACATGTAGAATAAATGCATAGTTTTATTTTTTTTGGTTTATTACACATTTTACTGTGCGGCCGGAAAACATCAGCATACAGCACAATATTATCCATGAAAATCACCCCATTAGCCGTTTTCTTTTCTGAGGAAAAACAAAATGAAAAGTTTTAATGTACAGTAATGGTCAGCCCCCTAAAGAAGTACCCATCCAGCCAGACCCACCAAAATAATACGGCAACAATACAGTACTCACCATACTATTACCCATTCAGCTTGCGCTGGCGCCGGTCCACTGCCAGTACTGCTTTCTTCATCATCCACGTCGATAGTTTGCAGTGGGACTAGCCCACCTGTAGTCAGCAGGTGAGGCTGGAAATCGCTTAGGTACATGCAAGCTACATCAAAACTGGCCTCGAAATCCGACTCTGCCTCAGGATCAGGCTCGGGCTCAGGGTTGTCACTGACGGTGGGTCCGTTATCGGAAGCCGGTGCCGCTGCCGGTGCTGGTGCTGGTGCATTCTTGGCAGGGACTGTCGTTTCTTATTTGGTTTTAACACGACCCTTCGCCTTTTGCCACCTCCATGATCATAGATACAGGAAAGACCCTGTGACACACACCAATACCCTCCAACAAATTGGGGCTCAATACGGTGAAAACAGGGGTCACTACATAACCTTTTCCTTATTGCACGCTTCCACAAATGAGGAGTTGGCGAAAATTTGTTAAAGTCATAGTTTTCTATAAAATACTGATAAATTTGAACAACTGTTGCCATCTTATCCTCTGTTGCATTAATCGCGGCCCATATCAAATAAGCATAACTTCTGTCAGGTTTTTGGAAAACGGGCTGCACTTGAACACTCATGGCGGGCGGGTCTCTGGGGAATACTGTACTGTAAGCGAAACTGGTCTTTGTATTTCTTTAATATGAAAAGCCTTAATTGATACATTTTTGCAACTCAGTCTCAAGGCCAAGGCCAAGTTACAATGGCACACTGTGGTACAGTATCTTTTGTAAACGAAACACCTGCAAGCCCACACATTACTGATTCGGCGCTTTACAAGTCAGGAATTTATGCCATCTGGCGGACACGCGAAGCATTGCAGCCTATTAAATCCTGATCATTATCATTTAACACATCAGCCGCCCGTCAGCCAGGCATGAACCGTGGCTGGGAAGGCAAACGCAACGCGGCATGTCAGAGGTGAGCAGCGGCGGATTCCAGGTATCTGCCAGGTACAAACTGGTCATTTGCTCGAATAAAGTGTGTCGCAGCAGTAGGTTGTTACCCCAATTCCCAAGTAAGTGTGTCTTTTTGCTGTATTTTGTGTAACATTGTGTGCCTGCCTATTCCTGTGAATAAATTTACAATTTATTTAATTAATTTGTTTTGCTCAATGCATGACCCTGGTATAAAGGTGTAAATGGCCTGGTCTCCTTTGACGGCTTATATTTTCTGGTGGCAGCATGTGGGATCTTTGAGCTTTATGTTTTAAAATCCTGAGGGTTATTCTAACATAAACAAGTAGTGACTTACACACGTTACACAAAGCAGAAAAAGCGCAGGTTCTCTCTGTCACTTAGTTTAGTGCCACAGGGGGAAGATGGACAGTAGGTCAGGATGGTACCGGTCATGTGACCGTTCCAAGATTGTTACCAGATGTGAGAGTTATGGACGGACGGTCAAAGCCAATGCTTGATGACGATCTTGAGACTCATGAAGCATGTATTGCTTCACCAAAAGGGGACATACACTCAGCTGCAGTTGCAGTGCCCACTGGTGCAGCCAGGGTGCCAGAGGCCATTCCTTCCCTGGTCGTCATCTAAGGACAAAAGGAGGAAGTGTAAAGATCCGTCATCCACGTCCCTCCCGGCGCACCGTTTCAGCATTTGCCGTTACAGCATCCGGGATCTTGATGGGCTCCTCCAATTCACTTGCCGGTGCTACTGAAGATAGTTCACGTTCACTTTACCCCACTTGAGGAATTGGTAGCAAGTGATTCCGATGCCAGACCCTTACCCTTCCTTCTGGATCTCGGATGCGATCTACAGGGAAGCCCAGCATCTGCGACCCTACCTTGAAGGGAGCCTCTCGTCAGCGGTCAGCTAACTTGTGTTTTCCTACTATTCCTAAATTCAACAGGAAAACAGTGATTCCAGGCCGAAGTTCCCGATGTCAGACTTTATGATCATACCTCCGCTTGTTATTTTCATTCATCTTGGCAGTGGCTTTTTCCACCAACTAATATGCTCTATGGAGGTTATCCAGGAGCCTTTGCACATATTTGTAGTGCGTCATGTTCGGTACACCGTTGTTGGATACTCGGAGACGAATGTCCACTGGTAGTCACGCCTCTCTGCCGAACATCATGAAATAGGGTGTGTACCCATGTAATTCATGACTGGTGCAATTGTATGCATGTATTAGTGGAGCGGCTCAACATGCTTGCTCCCCCCAGCCTTCTCGGAGCCCTTCAGAGTGCATAGCATATCTAGGAGAGTTCTGTTTAACCTCTCTGGCAGGGCATCTCCTTCAAGGTCAGAGGGAGTGATACGAGACTCCTTCATATTGAGCAGTTTTAGAAGCTCTATAATTAACTTGCTCTCAAAGTCCCTCCCTTGATCGGAGTGCATCGATTAGGTAACCCGTAATGAATGAAGTACTTCTCCCACAGAACATAGGCTACTGTGAGAGCTTCTGGTCTCTGGTGGGGAAAGCTTGAGCGTATCGGGTGTAATAGTCTGTTATAACCAGGACGTTCATGATGCCCTTTGAGTCTGCCTCGATGCAGAGGAAATTCATGCAGACTAGGTTCATGGGACCAGCGCTCTTTAAGTGGCCCATTGGGACAGCACGCGTAGGCATTGTTTTTTGCTGTATGCACCGCAGACAACTCCGGCAATGGCGCTCCTCTGATTCTTGTACCAGAAGAACCTATCTCTTTCTAGTCCGAAGGTTTTATCCGCTCACATCTGTCTGTGATCATTGTGCAGAGATTGTAGGACATGGTACTGCAAACTCCTGGGTAAGATGAGTTGTTCCTATCGGGATGGATGTGGTAGGGGATAACTCGGTAGAGGAGGTCATAATCTAGGTGGAACTTGTTTCATTCCCTCATTATAACAGCGACCGTGTCAGTAGGAGCACACTTCACTAAGGAGGGGTTGTTTTCTTGGATGGCTCTAAGGATCCGTCATTCGCGCCCTCCCCGGCACGCTTCCTTCCTGCATAGACCTGTGACCGTGTCTCCTGCCTCCTGCAGCGCATTTCTCGGAACGACGAATGCCAGCATTACTTCTAGGGGCACCCGCGGACTGCACTCAGCACTAAATGCTGTTCCCGCTGATCCCGCCTCTAGGCTTCGCTCATGCAGTGACATCATCGCTACGCAGAGCGCACCGCGATGTGCAGCACCTGCGCAGAAGCTTCCTCGCTCCTCTGTCTAAAGGGATACACCTGTGCTGTCTCCCTCAGCCAACCACAGCCAGACATACTCCTGAGTATGCTCCCAGCTCATTGGACTGTTCTGCCTTATATGCTCAGCCTGCCCGCTGGCACAGTGGCTGAGCATAACCTTTTTTATGTGTGCTGTGTTCACTGCAGTCCTGCCTCCTGTCTGAGCCTTGCCTGTCTTGTCCTGTGTTGCCTGACCTTGCTTGTTTTTGGATTCCACAATTCTACGCTCCTGACCCGGCATACCAATGATGATCTGTACCTGTCCTCTCCTGACCCCGGCTTACGCATGACGATCCGCACCGCTCCAATCTCGACCTTGGCTAAAGTACCTGCAACGATCCATACCTCTGCAGTCCAGACCTCGGCAAGTATCACTGACCATCCTGACCTCTCCTACCCCGACCAGGCTACCTTGACCTATCTACACTCCAGACACGCCCTCGTGGATGTGGGTTGGCGTTTATCAAATCCCCACCTCGACCTCGTGGTCACGCCTTGTTTGTGGTGAGGCCAATGTTACAATGGCCAGGCATATGGCTCTAGCCACCGTGTCTTGCATCTCTTGTATCACCAACTCCTTCCACCTCATGATGGTATCTTGCATGTTGGACATGCCTTCGGGGTGGCAGCATTCTGCTGGAAGACTGACATCCCAATGAGTCCACCACTCTGAGTTCGGAGAAAGTAATCTTATTCTCCATTATCGCAACGGTTGAGCACATTACCTTAAATTTCAGGGCCAGTAATTTCTTCCCACGGGCCATCGTCTGGTGTTGCTCTCAGTCCAAGCCTTCTGAACAGAGCATCAACTCCGATGTTCAATGGCCCTGGCTTGTACTTCAGCGTGAACTGATAGTTAGGCAGGGTATCCAACCATCTGGGACTGGTGGCATCCAACTTGGAAGAGGTCAGGATATATGTCAGGGGATTATTGTCAGTTCGCACTCCAAAAGTAGACCCCGTACAGATAATCGTGTAGTTTATCAACTACAGCCCACTTGAGTGCTAGAAATTCCAGTGTGTAAACTGGATAGTTTTGTTCACTCGGCATCAAGCT
Organism: Ascaphus truei; assembly: GCF_040206685.1. Lineage (NCBI taxonomy): Eukaryota > Metazoa > Chordata > Amphibia > Anura > Ascaphidae > Ascaphus > Ascaphus truei. Next base: position 237,109,190 of record NC_134483.1, read on the forward strand.
GCAACTCACATACGTTACTGGTCGGAGTTTGGCAGGGTATTTTTGATGTAACATGGCTCCCAGTCCGTTGAAGCTGGCATCCACATGCAGGATGTACGGTTGCTCCGGATCGGCATTGGCCAAGACAGGGGCTTCAGTGAGACTTTTCTTGAGCCCTGTGAATGCCTTCTCGCAGTCCGATGTCCATTTGTCCCAGAAAGGTTTTCGCTACATTTCGCCTTTTTCCAAGGTTCCTCTTGGTAGATTTTCCACGGATTGTTGAGGACTTTGGCCTTGCTTGAGTACCCCTGTACAAATCTTCGGTAGTACCCGCAGTAACCAATGCATTAAACACACCCTTATAAATCCTCCTCACACATTCTTGCCATGATTCTCCTTGCTTCTGGGGATATCTATCCCAATCCTCGTCCCTGCCCCATTTCTACATGCTTTCGTCCTAGTCTTCCACATACCAGTTCTACTCCTCCTGGCGTCATCCTCTTTAACCTCATACCTATCCTCCTTCAACCTCCCTCCTGTCTACCTTTATCCCGTGCCCTTTGGAATGCCCTCTCCCTTTCCCACAAGTTCCTCTCTGTGCATGACTTATTTTTCTCTCATGCTCTGCTCCTATTTGCTATAATCAATACTTATCTAACTCACTCTGATGCTGCACTGGAAGCTGCCTTCTGTTAGTCTCGTCTTTCATTCTCAAGGGAGCAGTGGTTGTACCAAATGACAAAATAGAAAACTACATAAAGCAGTATAGTTGTGATATCAGTGAAAATTATACAACAGTGGTCTTCCAAAGTTCCTACTCACACTTTGGACGTTAAATCAAGCATTTCCAAAACTGTGGCAATGTAGAAATATGTAAAGATGTGGGTATTCCGATGTGCTCCAAAAAGAAATGAAAACAGCAATAGTGTAGATCAAAAAGCAAACACTTTACTTTCACATAGACCCATACAGATGAGCCAATGAGTATTCTAAAACTTGCCTTAAACTTGCCTTAAACTAGCCAGGTACATGCTGGGTATATGCTGGGTACATTTCAGTGACATTTCTGCAAAGGCTAATGGCCCATCGGATTAACATGGCAGGGCTCCCTGGCAGTCCAATTCAGTTTTAATGGGACTGCCAGGGACTCCCGCTGTTAATCTGATGGGCCATTAGTCTCTGTAGAAATGTCACTGAAATGTTGCAGCATGTACCCAGCATGTACCCAGCATGTACCCAGCATGTACCTGGGCCTTTTTGGTAATTGCCACTGATTTGTTTTAGAATAACCGTCGGCACTACAGTAGATTCAAGACTTGCATCAAAATTGAGAAATACAGGCAGTCAGAATGATACCCCAAGATCTGGGTGTGCTGCAGTCTCACCACTCGCTCTGGCTGCATCAGTCGCATCCGTGTCCGCGTTCGTGTGCTCCCATCTGCTTCAAAGGATCTACTATTAAGTGGAAAGGATATTGGGATTCTAAACAAAAAAGAGTTTACTTACTTACTTCAAGAAAAACCTAGATTCACAATATTCTACTTCCTCCCAAAAATCTATAAACATTGGACAAACGCACCGGGAGACCAATAATATCTGGTATCAATTCCCTCAAATCCAATTTGTCTGAATACATTCTTGTAAAAATATGTAAAATCATGAAGATATGCTCATTGCTTTGGAAAGATTTACTGGGAGGAGGGAATGACGCTAGCCACATGTGACGTAACATCTCTCTACACCTCGATTGGGCATGAACAGGGGTGTGGAGTGATGAAACAAATTCTAAGTAAAGATGGTGAAATGTCTAAGATTCAGTCAGACTTTCTATTGGATAGTATTACATTTGTTCTACAACATAACTACTTCTGGTTTGACAATGAATTATTTTCTTGAGGCGTGTGGTACCGCATTTGGGACCAAGTTCGCACCGAGCTACGCAAATCTTTTTATGGGAGTTTGAGAAGATGATAGGATCTGGTCTTTTCCCGGGCTAGGTGCAAACTTTTTATTTGGAGAGAGGATGAGATAAGTCTTAAGAAATTTTTAGTATTTATTAATGATAATATTTAACATTTTAAATTTGCGTTTAACTACAGCAAGAAAGAAGTCGAGTTCCTTGATCTATTTATATCGAAAGGGGATAAGCTAAAACCAAAACCTTTTTTTAAAAAGTCGACAGCAATAACTTTATATTACAGAACAGCTGCTACCACACCAGGTGGATTAGCAATGTGCCCATTGGGCAAATATAACATTATTAGAAGGAATTGCTCAGACATAGATGTATTTTATAATCATAATAAATAATAATAGCATGTTCTTGTATGGTGCTGCTAGGTTTACGTAGCGCTTTACAGAGACATTTTGCAGGCAGCTTATAATATATGTTTTGGTGCCTGAGTCACAGGAAGATAAAAGACTTGCCCAAGTTCACAAGGAGCTGACACTGGGAATTGAACCAGACTCCTCTGCTTCAAACTCAGTGCCAGTCAGTGTCTTTACTCACTGAGCAACTCCTCCATTTGGTGAGTAATCATTTTTTATAGACAAAAAGTTTCTAGAGAGAGATTATGAAAAAAGCAATTTAGAAAAATCCCTAGATAGAGCAAGACAGATAGACAGGAATGAGCTAGTAAAAACTACAAGTGCTCGCAAAAAGTCAGAGGGGAAAAATTTCCAAGTGGCCTTCCATAAAATTACAATAGAGAGGCAGATAAAATAAAGAACATTGTCAAACAACATTGTCATGTAGCGAGGAATGACCCCATCCTAAAGGACTGCATTCCAGAATTTCATAATGTAATGTTTAGAAGAGCAGAAAATCTGAAAACAGACTGGCACCTGTTGCGCTATCTAGGGTGAAAGAAAAAACAAATATCTGTTACTGCAAATTAAAGGTTTTTTTTGTTGTACACAATACAAGGCCTGTCAACATAGGGCCATTGAGAAGAATAAATTAATCTCCAATACAAACAAGGCTGAATAACAGATCAAGGGGCATATTAGCTGTAGGACTGATCATGTCGTATATCTAATAGAGTGCCCGTGTGGTTACGTGTGGGAAGACGTCGAGATCTATTAAAATGTGAATCTTAGACCATTTGGGCAATATCAGAAGAAAACTTACAACACATAATTTGTCCAAACATTTTTTATTATGTCATCAGGGTGATCCCAAGGGTCTGACATTTTCAGGGATAGAACATGTCAACCCACACTGGAGATAGAGAGTCCGCAATGTGCAACTGACAAAAAAGGAGATATTTTGGATCCACCAACTAAAACTCTGGTCCCCCTATGACTCAATGTGGATATAGACCTAGGTGTATTTCTCCAATGATCTATGATAGAGGAATAACGGTACCTTTTGAGGCTTCCTGGTCTTAAACTTTGATAGAACTGACCATACCCATATAGAGATGGTTGTTTTAGGTGTGTGCTGGCACACTGTTCTAGGAACAGTATCACATTTTAAAATATTTTAATATTTCATAATATCCAATGTTTCATAATATTTTATATCATCCATCATTTTGATGGTTTTAAGAGTGAGCTGAACTCTGTGTATTAATTATTTGAGACATTGTAATGTTGATTATTGGTGATGGGCATTTAGAATTATTTGAATTTGTATATTTTAATTTGTCTACTATCTACATTCAGTGTGTTGTAGTAGTAATTTTCTATTTTCTTCTCCTTCTATATGCCACTGGAGTCCAAATAAAGAACTACCTCCCACCTGCCTTTAGTTTAAAATCACATGCTTTTTGTGCTAATTGTATAAAATGGTATTCATGAGTGTAGGTAATTCTAGGGACTATCTCCTGACTAGCCATGTATGTACTGTATATCTTTTGACCAATTAGGTCTTTTATGATTATCTTTGTATAAATAATGTGTATTTTTTTGTATGCTATACTCTTACACATCAATGTTACCAATATGGGCATTTGCAATTACTTACTAAGTGATGAGTTATAATGATAGACAGACTAATGGGTGAATGGTGGGCTCCAATTAGACGAGAAGGTATAAAAACCCTCTAGATGTGGGTGGTGACCAATATTCCTGACGAAGTGGTTCAAGCGAAACGCGTTGAGTGTTTGGAGTCCATCGTGAATGCCCAGAATCTAGCGATCAGCAGCTTTAAGCTCCCGCTGCCAGACAGCAAGAACCGGAAACAAAGGGACGTAACGGGATGTGGGAGCGTGCAGACGTGACTGATGCAGCAAGAGCGAGTGGTGAGACTGCTGCACACTCGGCTCTTGGTGTATCATTCTCTTTGCCTGTATTTCTCAATTTTGATGTAATCCTTAAATCTATGGGTTTATGTGAAAGTAAAATATTTGCTTTTTGATCTACACTATTGCTGTTTTCTCTTCTTTTTGGAGCACATCGGAATACCACATCTTTACACATCTCTACATTGCCACAGTTTTAGAAATGCCTGATTTTAATGTCCAAAGTGAGAGTAGGAACTGTGGAAGACCACTGTTGTATAATTTTCACTGATGTCAGAACTATACTGCTCTATGTAGTTTTCTATTTTGTCATTTGGTACAGTCACTGCTCTCCTGATTTTTTTTTAAAATCCCTTCTAACCCCAGACCATGACTAAATTGCCACACACGAATGATATGTTCCTGTACTCGTTCCTCTGAATGCCACATCTGTCTATGCTTTACTTTCTCACCTACTATTCTCTCCTAGATCCTCTACAATCTGGCTACCGCACTGCTCACCCCACAGAAACAGCCCTCACTAAAATAACTAATGACCTACATGCTGCCAAAGACAAAAGTCATTACATTTTGTTCATATTGCTAGACCTCTCTGCAGCCTTTGAAACTGTGGACCCCCCTCTTCTTCATATTCTCCATACTCTTGGTATTCATAACAAAGTTATATCCTGGATATCCTCTTACCTCTCCCATTGTACTTTCAGTGTTTCTTTTCCTAACACCTCCTCCTCTTCTATCAATCTCTCTGTGGGGTACCCCAGGGCTCTGTCCTCGGACCTCTTCTCTTTTCTCTTTACACACACTTGATACACTAGATGACCTTATCACATCTCTTGGTTTCAAATATCACCTCTATGCTGATGACACATAAATTTACTTTTCAACACCAGATCTTACACGTGCTGTACAGAGGAAAGTCTCTGAATGTCTCTCCACTATAACATTCTGGATTGCCCGCCGCTGTCTCAAACTTAAAATGATGGAGCGCCTCATACTGTACTTCCTCCAAAGCCTGGTCTTACTGCCTCTTCTACATTACTGTTGAGAGCACTATCATACACCCAGTATCACAATCACACTGCCTATGGGGTCACATTTGACTCCTTCCTCAGATTCTCTCCTCACATTCAAAATGTCGCTAAAACCTGTAGTTTTTTCCACTGTAATATTGCAAAGATACGACCTTTCCTCTGGCACTCTACTGCTAAAAATCTAATGCAGGTCCTCGTTCTCTCTCATCTCGATTATTGTAACCTTCTGCTGTCCAACCTACCTGCCTCTCACTTGTTGTCCCTTCAATCTATTTTAAACACTGCTGCTAGAATCACTTTACTCCTAAATCTGTCTCAGTGTCTCTCCCTCTGAAATCCCTCTCCTGGCTTCATATTAAATCCCATATTACACACTAAATTCTCCTTCTCACTTTTAAGGCTATACACCAGGCATGCCCAACATACGGCCCGCGGGCCACATGCGGCCCGCCTGGCCTCTCTGTGTGGCCCGCGATGACTCCGGCCGGGTGCCAGTTAATTAAATAAATTAAAAAAAAAGTTAAAAAAAATGGAGGCGATTCCTCGCGGTCCCGGCGCACATGCGCAGGGCCCGCTCCCACCCCCCCTCGCTCCCAACGTGAGATGGAGGGGGAAGTAACAAGCAAGCTCCTTTGTGGCCGCTCCCCCCCCCTGCTCCCAACGTGGGACTGAGGGGGAAGTAACAGCCAGCTCCTACTGCGGCCTGCTTCCCACCGCTTCCCTCTGCGGCCAGCTTCCCGCGTCCCCCCGAGCTCACCTCCTGTGCCCGCCCCCATGAGCTCACCTCCCGTGCCCCCACCCCCCCGAAAAGAGTCCGCACCCCCAAGCCCACCTCCCATCCCGGGCAGCTGCCGCAGGGATATCGGGAGCAGGAGGAGAAAGTGTCCGGAGGCAAGCTGCACCCACCCGGTCAAGGTAAGTCACTGTCACCCACCCAGTCACTGTCACCCACCCAGTCACTGTCACCCACCCACCCAGTCACTGTCACCCTGTCACTGTCACCCTGTCACCCAGTTACTGTCACCCAGTCACTGTCACCCACCCACCCTGTCACTGTCACCCTGTCACCCAGTCACTGTCACCCAGTCATTGTCACCCTGTCACTGTCACCCTGTCACCCTGTCACCCAGTCACTGTCACCCTGTCACTGTCACCCACCCAGTCACTGTCACCCTGTCAACCAGTCACTCTCTCCCACCCAGTCACTGTCACCCACCTAGTCACTGTAACCCAGTTACTCTCTCCCACTCAGTCACTGTCACCCACTCAGTCACTGTCACCCAATCACTGTCACCCAGTCACTGTCACCCTGTCACCCAGTCACTGCCACCCTGTCACTGTCACCCTGTTACCCAGTCACTGTCACCCAGTCACTGTCACCCACCCACCCACCCAGTCACTGTCACCCTGTCACCCAGTCACTGTCACCCAGTCACTGTCACCTTGTCACCCAGTCACTGTCACCCTGTCACCCAGTCACTCTCTCTCACCCAGTCACTGTCACCCACCCAATCACTGCAACCCAGTCACTCTCTCCTACTCAGTCACTGTCACCCAGTCACTGTCACCCAGTCACTGTCACCCTGTCACCAAGTCACTGTCACCCTGTCACTGTCACCCACCCACCCAGGCACTATCACCCACCCACCCACTCAATGTCACCCTGTCACCCAGTCACTGTCACCCTGTCACCCAGTCACTGTCACCCACCCAGTCACTGTCACCCAGTCACTGTCAACCTGCCACCCTGTCACCCAGTCACTGTCACCCTGTCACCCAGTCACTGTCACCCACCCAGTCACTGTCACCCTGTCACCAAGTCACTGTCACCCTGTCACCCTGTCACTGTCACCCAGTAACCCAGTCACTGTCACCCAGTCACTGTCACATTGTCACCCTGTCACCCATTCACTGTCACCCTGTCACCCAGTCACTCTCTCCCACCCAGTCACTGTCACCCACCCAGTCACTGTAACCCAGTCACTCTCTCCCATTCAGTCACTCTCACCCACCCAGTCACTGTCACCCAGTCACCCAGTCACCCAGTCACCCAGTCACCGTCACCCTGTCTCCCAGTCACTGTCACCCTGTCACTGTCACACACCCAACCAGTCACTGTCACCCTGTCACTCAGTCACTGTCACCCTGTCACCCAGTCACTGTCACCCTGTCACCCAGTCACTGTCACCCTGTCACTCAGTCACTGTCACCCTCTCACCCATCACTCTCACCCATCCAGTCACTGTCACCCATCCAATCACTGTCACCCACCCACCCAGTCACTGTCACCCAGTCACTGTCAACCTGTCACCCAGTCACTCTCTCCCACCCAGTCACTGTCACCCACCCAGTCACTGTCACCCTGTCACCAAGTCACTGTCACCCTGTCACCCTGTCACTGTCACCCAGTCACCCATTCACTGTCACCAAGTCACTGTCACATTGTCACCCTGTCACCCATTCACTGTCACCCAGTCACTCTCTCCCACCCAGTCACTGTCACCCACCCAGTCACTGTCACCCTGTCACTGTCACCCTGTCACCCAGTCACTGTCACCCTGTCACTGTCACTCACCCACCCAGGCACTATCACCCACCCATCCAATGTCACCCTGTCACCCAGTCACTGTCACCCTGTCACCCAGTCACTGTCACCCACCCAGTCACTGTCACCTTGTCACTGTCAACCTGCCACCCTGTCACCCAGTCACTGTCACCCTGTCACCCAGTCACTGTCACCCACCCAGTCACTGTCACCCTGTCACCAAGTCACTGTCACCCTGTCACCCAGTCACTGTCACCCACCCAGTCACTGTCACCCAGTCACTGTCAACCTGCCACCCTGTCACCCAGTCACTGTCACCCTGTCACCCAGTCACTGTCACCCACCCAGTCACTGTCACCCTGTCACCAAGTCACTGTCACCCTGTCACCCTGTCACTGTCACCCAGTAACCCAGTCACTGTCACCCAGTCACTGTCACATTGTCACCCTGTCACCCATTCACTGTCACCCTGTCACCCAGTCACTCTCTCCCACCCAGTCACTGTCACCCACCCAGTCACTGTAACCCAGTCACTCTCTCCCATTCAGTCACTCTCACCCACCCAGTCACTGTCACCCAGTCACCCAGTCACCCAGTCACCGTCACCCTGTCTCCCAGTCACTGTCACCCTGTCACTGTCACACACCCAACCAGTCACTGTCACCCTGTCACTCAGTCACTGTCACCCTGTCACCCAGTCACTGTCACCCTGTCACCCAGTCACTGTCACCCTGTCACTCAGTCACTGTCACCCTCTCACCCATCACTCTCACCCATCCAGTCACTGTCACCCATCCAATCACTGTCACCCACCCACCCAGTCACTGTCACCCAGTCACTGTCAACCTGTCACCCAGTCACTCTCTCCCACCCAGTCACTGTCACCCACCCAGTCACTGTCACCCTGTCACCAAGTCACTGTCACCCTGTCACCCTGTCACTGTCACCCAGTCACCCATTCACTGTCACCAAGTCACTGTCACATTGTCACCCTGTCACCCATTCACTGTCACCCAGTCACTCTCTCCCACCCAGTCACTGTCACCCACCCAGTCACTGTCACCCTGTCACTGTCACCCTGTCACCCAGTCACTGTCACCCTGTCACTGTCACCCACCCACCCAGGCACTATCACCCACCCACCCAATGTCACCCTGTCACCCAGTCACTGTCACCCTGTCACCCAGTCACTGTCACCCACCCAGTCACTGTCACCTTGTCACTGTCAACCTGCCACCCTGTCACCCAGTCACTGTCACCCTGTCACCCAGTCACTGTCACCCACCCAGTCACTGTCACCCTGTCACCAAGTCACTGTCACCCTGTCACCCTGTCACTGTCACCCAGTCACCCAGTCACTGTCACCCAGTCACTGTCACATTGTCACCCTGTCACCCATTCACTGTCACCCTGTCACCCAGTCACTCTCACCCACCCAGTGACTGTCACCCAGTCACCCAGTCCCCCAGTCACCGTCACCCTGTCTCCCAGTCACTGTCACCCTGTCACTGTCACACACCCAACCAGTCACTGTCACCCTGTCACTCAGTCACTGTCACCCTGTCACCCAGTCACTGTCACCCTGTCACCCAGTCACTGTCACACTGTCACTCAGTCACTGTCACCCTGTCACCCATCACTCTCACCCATCCAGTCACTGTCACCCATCCAATCACTGTCACCCACCCACCCAGTCACTGTCACCCTGTCACCCAGTCACTGTCACCCTGTCACCCAGTCACTGTCACCCAGTCACTGTCACCCAGTCACTTTCTCCCACTCAGTCACTGTCACCCAGTCACTGTCACCCAGTCACTGTCACCCAGTCACCCAGTCACCCAGTCACCCAGTCACTCTCTCCCACCCAGTCACTGCCACCCACCCAGTCACTGTAACCCAGTCACTCTCTCCCACTCAGTCACTGTCACCCACTCAGTCACTCTCACTCAGTCACTGTCACCCAGTTACTGTCACTCAGTCACTGTCACCCAGTCACTGTCACCCTGTCACCCTGTCACCCTTTCACCCTGTCACCCAGTCACTGTCACCCTGTCACCAAGTCACTGTCACCCTGTCACTGTCACCCACCCACCCAGGCACTATCACCCACCCACCCACTCAATGTCACCCTGTCACCCAGTCACTGTCACCCTGTCACCCAGTCACTGTCACCCACCCAGTCACTGTCACCCAGTCACTGTCAACCTGCCACCCTGTCACCCAGTCACTGTCACCCTGTCACCCAGTCACTGTCACCCACCCAGTCACTGTCACCCTGTCACCAAGTCACTGTCACCCTGTCACCCTGTCACTGTCACCCAGTAACCCAGTCACTGTCACCCAGTCACTGTCACATTGTCACCCTGTCACCCATTCACTGTCACCCTGTCACCCAGTCACTCTCTCCCACCCAGTCACTGTCACCCACCCAGTCACTGTAACCCAGTCACTCTCTCCCATTCAGTCACTCTCACCCACCCAGTCACTGTCACCCAGTCACCCAGTCACCCAGTCACCCAGTCACCGTCACCCTGTCTCCCAGTCACTGTCACCCTGTCACTGTCACACACCCAACCAGTCACTGTCACCCTGTCACTCAGTCACTGTCACCCTGTCACCCAGTCACTGTCACCCTGTCACCCAGTCACTGTCACCCTGTCACTCAGTCACTGTCACCCTCTCACCCATCACTCTCACCCATCCAGTCACTGTCACCCATCCAATCACTGTCACCCACCCACCCAGTCACTGTCACCCAGTCACTGTCAACCTGTCACCCAGTCACTCTCTCCCACCCAGTCACTGTCACCCACCCAGTCACTGTCACCCTGTCACCAAGTCACTGTCACCCTGTCACCCTGTCACTGTCACCCAGTCACCCATTCACTGTCACCAAGTCACTGTCACATTGTCACCCTGTCACCCATTCACTGTCACCCAGTCACTCTCTCCCACCCAGTCACTGTCACCCACCCAGTCACTGTCACCCTGTCACTGTCACCCTGTCACCCAGTCACTGTCACCCTGTCACTGTCACCCACCCACCCAGGCACTATCACCCACCCATCCAATGTCACCCTGTCACCCAGTCACTGTCACCCTGTCACCCAGTCACTGTCACCCACCCAGTCACTGTCACCTTGTCACTGTCAACCTGCCACCCTGTCACCCAGTCACTGTCACCCTGTCACCCAGTCACTGTCACCCACCCAGTCACTGTCACCCTGTCACCAAGTCACTGTCACCCTGTCACCCAGTCACTGTCACCCACCCAGTCACTGTCACCCAGTCACTGTCAACCTGCCACCCTGTCACCCAGTCACTGTCACCCTGTCACCCAGTCACTGTCACCCACCCAGTCACTGTCACCCTGTCACCAAGTCACTGTCACCCTGTCACCCTGTCACTGTCACCCAGTAACCCAGTCACTGTCACCCAGTCACTGTCACATTGTCACCCTGTCACCCATTCACTGTCACCCTGTCACCCAGTCACTCTCTCCCACCCAGTCACTGTCACCCACCCAGTCACTGTAACCCAGTCACTCTCTCCCATTCAGTCACTCTCACCCACCCAGTCACTGTCACCCAGTCACCCAGTCACCCAGTCACCGTCACCCTGTCTCCCAGTCACTGTCACCCTGTCACTGTCACACACCCAACCAGTCACTGTCACCCTGTCACTCAGTCACTGTCACCCTGTCACCCAGTCACTGTCACCCTGTCACCCAGTCACTGTCACCCTGTCACTCAGTCACTGTCACCCTCTCACCCATCACTCTCACCCATCCAGTCACTGTCACCCATCCAATCACTGTCACCCACCCACCCAGTCACTGTCACCCAGTCACTGTCAACCTGTCACCCAGTCACTCTCTCCCACCCAGTCACTGTCACCCACCCAGTCACTGTCACCCTGTCACCAAGTCACTGTCACCCTGTCACCCTGTCACTGTCACCCAGTCACCCATTCACTGTCACCAAGTCACTGTCACATTGTCACCCTGTCACCCATTCACTGTCACCCAGTCACTCTCTCCCACCCAGTCACTGTCACCCACCCAGTCACTGTCACCCTGTCACTGTCACCCTGTCACCCAGTCACTGTCACCCTGTCACTGTCACCCACCCACCCAGGCACTATCACCCACCCACCCAATGTCACCCTGTCACCCAGTCACTGTCACCCTGTCACCCAGTCACTGTCACCCACCCAGTCACTGTCACCTTGTCACTGTCAACCTGCCACCCTGTCACCCAGTCACTGTCACCCTGTCACCCAGTCACTGTCACCCACCCAGTCACTGTCACCCTGTCACCAAGTCACTGTCACCCTGTCACCCTGTCACTGTCACCCAGTCACCCAGTCACTGTCACCCAGTCACTGTCACATTGTCACCCTGTCACCCATTCACTGTCACCCTGTCACCCAGTCACTCTCACCCACCCAGTGACTGTCACCCAGTCACCCAGTCCCCCAGTCACCGTCACCCTGTCTCCCAGTCACTGTCACCCTGTCACTGTCACACACCCAACCAGTCACTGTCACCCTGTCACTCAGTCACTGTCACCCTGTCACCCAGTCACTGTCACCCTGTCACCCAGTCACTGTCACACTGTCACTCAGTCACTGTCACCCTGTCACCCATCACTCTCACCCATCCAGTCACTGTCACCCATCCAATCACTGTCACCCACCCACCCAGTCACTGTCACCCTGTCACCCAGTCACTGTCACCCTGTCACCCAGTCACTGTCACCCAGTCACTGTCACCCAGTCACTTTCTCCCACTCAGTCACTGTCACCCAGTCACTGTCACCCAGTCACTGTCACCCAGTCACCCAGTCACCCAGTCACCCAGTCACTCTCTCCCACCCAGTCACTGCCACCCACCCAGTCACTGTAACCCAGTCACTCTCTCCCACTCAGTCACTGTCACCCACTCAGTCACTCTCACTCAGTCACTGTCACCCAGTTACTGTCACTCAGTCACTGTCACCCAGTCACTGTCACCCTGTCACCCTGTCACCCTTTCACCCTGTCACCCAGTCACTGTCACACTGTCACCCACCCACTCAGTCACTGTCACCCACCCACCCAGACACTGTCACCCTGTCACCCAGTCACGCTCACCCTGTCACCCAATCACTGTCACCCTGTCACTGTCACCCACCCAGACACTGTCACCCTATCACCCAGTCACTGTCACCCTGTCACCTAGACAATGTCACCATGTCACCAAGTCACTGTCACCCAGTCACTGTCACCTACCCACTCAGTCACTGTCACCCAGTCACAGTCACCCTGTCACCCAGTCACTGTCACCCTGTCACCCAGTCACTGTCACCCTGTCACTGTCACCCACCCAGTCACTGTCACCCACCCACCCTGTCACTGTCACCCGGTCACCCAGTCTCTGTCACCCTGTCACCCAGTCACTGTCACCTTGTCACCAAGTCACTGTCACCCAGTCACTGTCACCCACCCACTCAGTCACTGTCACCCAGTCACTGTCAACCTGTCACCCAGTCACAGTCACCCTGTCACCCAGTCACTGTCACCCTATCACCCAGTCACTGTCAACTTGTCACTGTCACCCAGTCACTGTCACCCCCCAGTCACTGTCACCCTGTCACCCAGTCACTGTCACCCTGTCACCCAGTCACTGTCACCCAGTCACTGTCACCCTGTCACCCAGTCACTCTCTCCCAGCCAGTCACTGTCACCCACCCAGTCACTGTAACCCAGTCACTCTCTCCCACTCAGTCACTGTCACAAACTCAGTCACTGTCACCCACTCAGTCACTGTCACCCAGTCACTGTCACCAAGTTACTGTCACCCTGTCACCCAGTCACTGTCACCCAGTCACTGTCACACTGTCACCTTGTCACCCAGTCACTGTCACCCAGTCACTGTCACCCAGTCACTGTCACCCACCCACCCACCCACCCACCCAGACACTGTCACCCTATCACCCAGTCACTGTCACCCTGTCACCCAGTCACTGTCACCCTATCACCCAGTCACTGTCAACCTGTCACTGTCACCCAGTCACTGTCACCCCCCAGTCACTGTCACCCTGTCACCCAGTCACTGTCACCCTGTCACCCAGTCACTGTCACCCAGTCACTGTCACCCTGTCACCCAGTCACTCTCTCCCAGCCAGTCACTGTCACCCACCCAGTCACTGTAACCCAGTCACTCTCTCCCACTCAGTCACTGTCACCCACTCAGTCACTGTCACCCACTCAGTCACTGTCACCCAGTCACTGTCACCAAGTTACTGTCACCCTGTCACCCAGTCACTGTCACCCAGTCACTGTCACACTGTCACCTTGTCACCCAGTCACTGTCACCCAGTCACTGTCACCCAGTCACTGTCACCCATCCACCCACCCACCCAGACACTGTCACCCTATCACCCAGTCACTGTCACCCTGTCACCCAGACACTGTCACCATGTCACCAAGTCACTGTCACCCAGTCACTGTCACCTACCCACTCAGTCACTGTCACCCAGTCACTGTCACCCTGTCACCCAGTCACTCTCACCCTGTCACCCAGTCACTGTCACCCTGTCACTGTCACCCTCCCAGTCACTGTCACCCACCCAGTCACTGTCACCTTGTCACCAAGTCACTGTCACCCAGTCACTGTCACCCACCCACTCAGTCACTGTCACCCAGTCACTGTCAACCTATCACCCAGTCACTGTCACCCTGTCACCCAGTCACAGTCACCCTATCACCCAGTCACTGTCAACCTGTCACTGTCACCCAGTCACTGTCACCCCCCCAGTCACTGTCACCCTGTCACCCTGTCACCCAGTCACTGTCACCCTGTCACCCAGTCACTGTCACCCAGTCACTGTCACCCTGTCACCCAGTCACTCTCTCACCCAGTCACTGTCACCCACCCAGTCACTGTAACCCAGTCACTCTCTCCCACTCAGTCACTGTCACCCACTCAGTCACTGTCACCCACTCAGTCACTGTCACCCAGTCACTGTCACCAAGTCACTGTCACCCTGTCACCCAGTCACTGTCACCCAGTCACTGTCACACTGTCACCTTGTCACCCAGTCACTGTCACCCTGTCACCCAGTCACTGTCACCCAGTCACTGTCACCCAGTCACTTTCTCCCACTCACTCACTGTCACCCACCCAGTCACTGTCACCCACCCAGTCACTGTCTCCCAAACCCAGTATCTTTCTCCCACCCACCCACCCACCGCCATTCACCCACCCACCACTATTCACCCACCCACCGCCATTCACCCACGCACCGCCATGCACCCACCCATCGCCATTCACCCATGCACCGCCATTCACCCACGCACCTCCATTCACCCACCTACCATCATTCACCCACTCACCATCATTCACCCAACTGTCATTCATCCACCCAGTCACTGTCATTCACCCACCCACCCAGTCACTCACCTACCCAGGCAGACAGTCACATCTCTTTTGTTGAAAATATAAAAAATAAACAGGTTGCACTGTAATGTTTTTTTCTGTATCACAATAAGAAAACAGTTAAGTAAAAGTTGCGCGCTAAAAGATATTTTTTTGTGGTAAGTGCGCTATGGTTTCGGGGGGGGGGGTGCGCTATGGTTTCGGGGGGGGGCTGCTCCTTTCATTTGTCCCAGGCCCCATGATTTCTGTTGGCGGCCCTGTGGGTAATGTGAGGTGCAGGGGGGAGAGGGTGATGGGTGATGTGAGGTGCAGAGGTGGAGGGTGATGGGTGATGGGAGGTGCAGGGGGGGCGAGGGTGATGGGTGATGTGAGGTGCAGGGGGGAGGGTGATGGGTGATGGGAGGTGCAGGGGGTGATGGGAGGTGCAGGGGGGCCATTGGAGGTGCAAGGGGGGGTGATTTGAAGTATAAGGGGGGGTGATTTGAGGAGCAAGATGGGTGATTTGAGGTGCAAGGAGGGGTGATTTGATGTGCAAGGGGGGTGATTTGAGGTACAAGGGGGGTGATTTGAGGTGTATGGGGGTGATTTGAGGTGCATGGGGGGTGATTTGAGGTACAAGGGTGGATGATTTGAGGTGCAAGGGGTGGTCATTGGAAGTGCAAGGGGGGTGATTTGAGGTGCATGGGGGGGGTGATTTGAGGTATATGGGGGGTGATTTGAGGTGCATGGGTGGTGATTTGAGGTACAAGGGTGGGTGACTTGAGGTGCATGGGGGGTGATTTGAGGTGCATGGGGGGTGATTTGAGGTGCAAGGGGGGTGATTTGAGGTGCAAGGGGGAGAGTGATGTGAGGTGCAAGGGGGAGAGTGATGTGAGGTGCAAGGGGGAGAGTGATGTGAGGTGCAGTGGGGAGAGTGATGTGAGGTGCAAGGGGGAAGAGTGATGTGAGGTGCAAGGGGGGAGAGGGATGTGAGGTGCAGGGGGGGTGTGATGTGTGTGCTGTGCAGGGGGGTATTGTGTGTTTGATGTGGAGGGGGAATATTATGTGCGTGGGTGAGGGGGAGAGATAGGGGTATGAGAGATAGATGGGGAGTATCGCAAAGGTTGATAGTGAGGGGTTCTGGGTGAGATATGAGGATGATGATGAAGGGTGCTGGGGGAGATATGAGGATGATGATGAGGGGTGCTGGGGGAGATATGATGATGATGATGATGATGATGATGATGATGATGATGATGATGATGATGATGATGATGATGATGATGATGATGATGATGATGATGATGATGATGATGATGATGATGATGATGATGAGGTGCTGGAGGAGAGATGATGATGGTGATAATGATTTTACCCGTGCGGCCCAATATTTTTTCCTTGGAGCAGTTCGGCCCTTCTCACTTTACGAGTTGTGCAGGCCTGCTATACTGTACACTCTTCTGTCCCTCCTTCCATCTCAGTCCTAATTTCTCGCTATACACCATCTTGACTCTTGCATTCTGTTCAAAGATGTCTTCACTCTACACCTTTCGAAATAAAGCCCTTTCTCACCTTAAACCTTTCTTACTCACCTCCCCACAACCTCTGGAACGCCCTTCCCCTCAATATCTGACTAGCACCCTTTCTATGTACCTTTTAGACATCCTGAAAATACACCTCCTTAACGAAGCATATGGGTAGCTTTGTGGCCGATACTATACACTTCATACATCGACTTTGGCGCTGGCAAATGCACTTACCAGAACAGCTTTCTACTGCCTCTGTATGTTCTACCTACTTAACACTTAGGGGCCTATTCTAGCAGGTGTAATAACTTTGCTGCCATCTTGAACCGTTTGGCATTTTGTAATACTCTCCATATGATTGTGATAAATTAATAAGTGATCTCAATGTTCACAGAGGTGCTTGTGTTGAACAACAATGGAAGCATAATATCAATTACATTCGCAAATTTGTGCACATTGTTTTACATAATGTGCCAAGCAATATTATACAAATCTGACATGATGCACAATATAAGACAATAAAAATACATTGCAGAACTTTGTGTAATAATTCTAACGAGGACTCAATGCGAATACAGTTAAGATGTACTTATAACCATGACTTTAGATGCCATAAGGAAGGAAGATCTGAGCAACTAGTCATAATTCAAAGTGATTTTAATCAATATAATGGTTATGTAATAAAGTGATAAAGTGAATGAATATTACGTGTATTTATATAAAGATAATTAACTTATTATTTGTGTTATTTTAATTAATTTAATGATTAAGTGATAATAGTGAATAATTTTTTTATGTGTATATATACAGATAATAAACTTTATTATTTAAACAAACTGGTGATATTAATCTATGTGTGTGTTTATTTTATTTTGCTAATGCATTATATAAAGTGAATCCAAAACATATATAAGGATATATTATATCGATGTATTAATATTAATAAACATATATTAATGATCATACTAATACTGTCATTAAGTCGGCAGACAATGTAATGGTTGGTTAGATTAGTTTGATTTCAAGAAAGCTGACAAGTCGAATTCAATGTTTAAACCTAATGGACTGAGGGTCTTCAACTCGAAAATCCAGAATGATTCTCTTCTCGAAATGAAGTTGATTTTGTCTCCACCTCTATTACTGAAGTTGGGACATTCAATGGCATGACATCTTAATCCTATTGGACTCTGCGAATGGACCTTTTTAAAATGGAGTGATACATTATGAAATTCAAATCCCCTCTTTATATTATAAATATGTTCTCCTCGTCTTCTCTGTAGTGTTCTACCCGTGCGGCCCACATATTGGAGGCCACACGGGCATTCTAGAAGATATATAAAGTATTGGCTGTGACAATTGATTAGAGTTCTGATGGGGTATTCTTTTTGTGTAATGTTTGATGAGAAATGTTTTGTTTTAATGCTATACTGACAAGCTGTACATTTGGCACATGGATAGTATCCCTTGATGTTATTTTTAGTTGTAATATTTTTACTAAAAGGACAGCTTGGTGACAAGTATGTTTTTAGATTATTAGCTCGCCTGAAATATATTTCAGGTTTTTCTTTGAGATGTTTCCTCAAGATCTCATCTTGTCTTAATAAACCCCAATGTTTGGCAAAAAATGTTATTATCTCTGGTGCTAACGTGTTATACTGTGTAGTGAAAGCTACTGTGTTATTGTTGTCATATTGTTCCTTAGGTTTGTATTGCTATAAATCTGATGTGGTCATGTTTCTTACAGTTTCCACTGCTTGATCTAACTGATGTTTATTATAGTACCGATCTAAGAATATTTTTTTCAGATCTTATGCCTGTAGTTCAAACATGTGAGGGTCAGAACAATTACGTTTAATCCTAACCAGCTGTCCCCTAGGAATGTTTTTTATCCAATTTGGATTATGGTTGCTGCTGGCTAGGAGATAATTGTTGGCCTGGACCGGTTTGTAATACGTTTTTGTCTGCAAGACCTTGTTGTCAACATACAGCTGGAGGTCCAGAAATTCAATATTGTTCTTGCTCTCTTTGAAAGTGAACCTTAGGTTCCTGTCGTTGTCATTCAGATACAGTTTGAATTGTTCTAATTCAAAAACAGAACCCCTCCATTTTTATATTTTCATAATTATATTCATTGTCATCCATGGTTATTTTAACTTTGTAATAAATTGCTCCTTTCATATATATCATTGTCATCCTTTGGGTAATACACCATTGCAGGCCTCCTGCATGTTTTGTCTTTTTCTCCCCTTTTCCTGAGGTCACAGCCCAACAGAAGAAATCTCAAGCACATCCTTCTACATCCTCAGCGCCAGAAAAGGTTACCTCTCTCCTTTTTTATTTTAAGATATACTATACCCATTTCTAGTTCTAGATATAAAGTACTGGGGCGTGGTCTTAGATAATGATTTCTCAGATTTCTGCATTGGAAATTTTGTTTAACATCCCTTCGTTAATCAGTATACTATCTATCCTTGAAAAGAAGGAGTGAACACTAGAATAAAATGTATATTCCCTTTCTATGGGATTAATAGTTTGTCCATGAGTCAACCATACCTAGAGAGTCTTTTATAAATAACATATTATGTTTGTTGTCAGAGTTTCCTTCTTAAATCCTAATCTGTCCATACTGTATACAGTATGTATCCTGGATTGCATTCTAGAAAACCTGAATCAAATGTTACATTTGAATCCCAGCAGGCTTTGAGTTACATTTTTAAAACATTGAGGGTTATGGTCATTAGGATCATAGATATTTCCCAGTGTATATTCTTTCCCCATACATTTGATTTTTTTTTCAACAGACTTCCCTATTCATCTGCTTTTGATGACAGGACTTCAACTGGAAGGTTTCTATTGATCAGAATAGCTACTCCAGTTTTTTGTGGTTAGCTGGGGAGAACAGAATGTCCCACCCAGTCTCTTTGCAGCGCTAGGGATTCTTTGGTATCTAGATGTGTTTCCTGAAAGAAAGCTATATCTATCTTTTTAATTTTTAGATCATTTAATATTTTCTTTATTTCGATAGGATTATTGAGGTCTGGCATGCCAGGTCACTATTTTTACAGGCATTTACATTTATTGACAACAATTACTTCATACGATATTCCCCTGACCCAGAATATTAGTACATTACTTTTTTGATGTTTTATGTAGACCCTGATCAAAACATTTCTAATTTGAAAAAAACATAACAACCTTAACTTAAACTATAAATGTATCAGTATTAAACTTATCCATGTGGTGGACTTTTTATTCCAGAGGGGTGATCCACATCAACATCTTCATAACTTCAGCTATTGCTAAGCTTTAACATTGCGCTCCCTTGGAGAATTATGTACCCTTATTTGACTCTCTATATCTGATTTTAATTAACTTCAGTTTATTATCTAGTTTTGAAGCAATTATCTGGTACCTTGAACGTCTTAATAGTATAAGGCAACAATTAGCAAAATGTTGTGTTTCTATCTATTATTGTGAATCTCTTCCCGCCTTCCATACCCTGTTTGCCCTGGGGTTTATTAGCTAATATAGGATACCAGGCAAGGGTTATGGTGGGGGGCCAGAATATATTTAACTCAGTGGTGAGTTCATCCTCTCTCCAGGGCTCTTCTCCTACAGTCTCTTACTTCCATCTCCCCATACCCACAGAACCAATTGAGGGGAACATGTTTGTAATTCCTTCCCTCTCCCTTCTCTGAGGCTCATCTTTCTTATTCCTTAGCCTCCCTATTTCTTGTTCTTTCCCCAAGATTTCACACTCCCCCTCCACCCTTCCAACCCCACCCTACTCTGATCATGACTCTCCACTCTGTCCCTTTTATGTTTACGATAATCTTACCCCACTGCAACATCTATCATATCTCCCAATTCTGTCCTTATTTTCATTGCGATCATTTTTCATAATAGTGTCTTGTACAGTAGGTCCCGGTCTCACAGTCACCTCAGAGCGGTCTCAATTGAGGGCTCCAAGCAGCAAGACAATGTCCTTTTTACATGGCGGGTGCATTCGGAATCTAAAGACTTGGGCATCCGCTTCCTCCACTGCGAGCCGCCGGGCACTTTTGAGCACCTGGCACTGTAGCAGGGATGTGTTGAGCTCAGCACCACCCACCACCAAGGATGAGTATGTCTCAGGAGCACGAACGATGCATGGGTCATTGGAAGCAGGAACGTTGTAGGTACCGGCAGGAACCTCTGGAGTGGATGCACCCGTATCGTTCTGCTGGGCAGAGTCACCCTTGTAGAACTTCTGGGCTGATGCATCCTCATATACCTCCCTACTGGGAGAAGGCTGCCATCTCCTGGCAGACTTCCTCCACAGCCACTGATCTCCTCCACTCGGGGAGGGTCACCATTTATGTTGCCGTGAAAGACTGGTGGATCTTCCTCTCATTGCGGGTAGCTGTACAGATGATGCCGGAGGTGACATGGTGGCTCCCCGGCGAGGAGATGGACCCAGTAACACCCCCCCAGACCCTATCTTAACCTAGTCGTATAGGACATTGTGGGCAACCTGGTAGACACAGCTCTTTCCTGGGTGGTTACCATGTGCATCTGCTGGTTATGGTAGCTGTATCCAGGTACACCCCACACAGCGGCAGTTAGGTCTTTGTCTCCTCCCCTTGGTGGATCCAGGATTCCCAGGTATTGTAAAAGGGGTACGGCTATGGCTTTCACATCAAGCCACACAGACGTTGCATTTGCAGAGCTTGCATTCTGCCAACTCTGCACGCAGTTCTCCCGATTTTGGCAGGAACCACTCTCTGACTTCATGATTCTCCTCAGGGACCCTGAATTCTCCTCACTGCATGCATGGAGTTCCACCTTGGGGGTGCTAAATTGTAAGCAGACACACCGGTTGGCATACTCTACATGCACTGCTATTTTCTAAACTGCAGGTGAGTAGTCCCATCTAGTGGGTGCTATCTTTCAAGCGGCCACTGTTAAACATACTACCTCCCTCTGCGCATTCTAGGACACATTATTTAAGCACACGCCTGTAGTCCCATCTTGGGGGTGCTTTCTTTCAAGTAGTCCACACCTTTGGCATACTACTACGTATACTCAGCTGATACAATGGGAGTAGGATTTCCCTTCTCCATCCTGCTCCACTTGGTCCCTACAGGTGGATACAGCCACATACCTCCCCCTTGCCAGTAACCCTCTGAGCCAGTTTGAGATTGAATTTACTAGAATGCTAGATAAAGGTTTGGAAGAAGGAGCAATAACACAACAAGAACTAGAGTTCTTAAACAAACAGTTTTCACGTACTCCCATTTTTTATTTCATCCCTAAAATACACAAAAGCATTACGCACCCCCCTGGTAGGCCTATCATTTCAGGTATAGGATCACTCACTTCTAATTTATCCCTATTTATAGATCACCACCTTCAACCTTTAGTTCACCAGGTCCGATCCTACTTGCGTGATACTACACATGTCCTCCAGTTACTGAGAGATCTGGAATGGAAACCCGAATATACATGGGTAACAGCAGATGTGACATCACAGTATACCACCATTAATCATGTGAAAGGATGTCAGGCCATAGCACGCAAGTTAGAATCGGATGACACTACAAATATAGCACTTAAATCATTTTTAGTTACAATAATAGTATTAATTTTATTTTAACACACAATCACTTTCAATTTAACTCACAGTTTTTCTTGCAGGTCTGTGGAACAGCGATGGGCACGAGGTTTGCACCGAGCTACGCTAATCTCTTTATGGACAGTTGGAAAGGAGATTATATTTGGAACAACTGTCCTCTCGGGGCTCAACTGGTGCTCTGGCACCGTTTCATAGATGACGTTATATTTGTTTGGTCAGGCAGCCAGGTACAGCTTGAATCGTTTTTTAATTATTTAAATTCTAACGATAGGGATTTAAAATTTACTTTTAACCACCATAAGGAACATATAGAATTTTTAGACCTCAAAATATATATCAGTAACAACAAAATAGAAACAAAAACTTTTTTTAAGTCTGTCCAGGCTAACAATTACCTCAGGGCAGACAGCCAGCACAATCCTAGCTGGATCCGGAATATCCCTAAGGGTCAGCTCACCCGCCTGAAGCGCAAATGTTCAGATCCTGGGGAGTTTGCGCTTCAGGCGAATGAACTTAAAGATAAATTCTGTGATAGAAGTTACCCAGAACATTTACTTGAGGCAGCATCCCTTCAGGTGGAAAAAATTGAGAGGGCCACTTTGCTGGAATATAAAAATAAAAATGCATTAGAACAAAATAATGGAGTTTCTTTTGTCACCCAGTATAATGAGATGGCACCAAAAATTCGCCAGTTTTTTAATAAACATTGGCCTATGCTCCTGTGTGATAATACTCCATCTAAATGTCTCCCGGAAAAACCAAAAATCATTTTTACAAAAGCTCCAAATATTAAAATGCGTCTAACTCCTAGTTGTCCTTTGGACAACTCAGCATCAAAATCAGGCAGCAAAAGAAAGGGCTTTTTTAAATGCACAAAATGCATGGCTTGTTCGTTTAGTAGTAGCACTGAAACCTTTAAATCCAACGTTACAGATAAAACATATACTATTAAAACATCAATAAACTGTGATTCAACATTTGTAATTTATTTGTTGCAGTGCCCGTGTGGCTTGCAATATGTAGGTAGAACTGGAAGATGTTATAACAGAAAAGAGTGTATGAACACATCTATAATATAAAACAAGGTTTAAATACACACAGTGTTTCACATAATTTTAACATTCATCATAATAGGAATCCGATGGGGTTAAAGTGTCAAGCCATAGAAACCGTACAGAATAACTGGAGGGGAGGTAATCAACTTAAACAGATCAGTAGGCGTGAAGCCTACTGGATCTATGAATTAAAGACACTCTCACCTAATGGTCTCAACATTGATTTTGATCTAGGCGTTTTTCTTAAATGATTTTTAAAAAAAAGTATTTTTAAAGTAAAATATTAATTTTATTAAATTAAAATTTTTAAATTATACAACAGATTTTAATGTATTTTTATTCAATTTGAATCTATTCATATAATTATATATATTTTTTATTATTAATAGGTAATTAAGCTAATAACAACTGCTGCAAATGTAAAAGCCAATGGCGTGCAAAATGTGTCACATCAGTATGGAAAAAGACAATGTTATTAACACCATTGAGTGTATAACTGCTAAATTATGGTCTGATAAATAAGAGTTATTAGGTATGAATAGTAATTTTTGTTTAATAGTATGTGTTTCTATGTATTTATGTCTGTTTTATTTGTATACATGTTTGTATTATCTGTATGTTAGGCTGCCTTTTACACAGGACATGATTGACAGGTATTGTAACCAACCATGGTTAGGACAAATCAAAGTTTGAGTGACATTTTATCTAACCAATGGTGTGTGTCATGTCTGTATTTAAAGACATCATGGACTGTGCCCACTTACCCCTGAAGAAGTGCGCATGCGCACGAAATGCGTTGGGCCTTTGAGAGTCATTTATCAGCTAACTGGTAGAGGAGCAGACCCTTGCAGCAGTTCCTTGAGTTGCTGTGTATTGGAGTATATACACCTGAAGTGCATTCCGGTGCGTTGTCCCGCCCGCTGTGACGCAGTTCCGGGCGCGAACGGAAGGCGTCTTGTGAAGCTGAAGGCAGTGTTGCCTCACCGGCATCAATCGGAAGAGGTACCAGCAGGCTTCTACACGTGGCACGCGTCCACCAACAGCTGTCGCCGGACCGTCTACACTTTATGCACCTGCCTAAATCCTGTGGACTTGCTATAAGTAGGATTCCGGTTTTACACACCGGATCCTAAACCTGCTTGTCACCAGCTTGCTGTATTTTATTGTGTTTATTAAATTTCATTGTATTAGTCAGCCTATTTGTTTATTGTTGTATGTGCTTGTTTGTCCATGTCTATGTGTTACATGTTATAACCATACTCTGTTACGCTATGATTCTGTTCTTTTGTCTCCCCTGCATATTACATCACTGTTGTTGCTGAGGAACCTGCTGTCCACTGGACTGGATCACCATCTATTGCATATCCCAAGCCAATCATTGGACTTATTTATATCCCATTATTTGGACTCTAAGGCTCCGGTCTGTATTGTTTTTCTTGTTTTTCACTAACTGTGTTTGGGTTAGTTATTCCTGGCAGCCTTGCCTCATTCATTTATCACATTGTTGTTAATATATATTGTATTCACTTTTATTTTTAGCGCTATACACACCACTCTTTTTTCACATCTTGCATTTGGTTACTTCCCTGACTAGGCCCCCCAAGGGCTTGAGGCCCCTGAGGCTAGTCACCATCCCCTTACCCCCTGATGGGTAAGGCAGACACTGCTTCACTCTCCGTGGGAGCAGGTTACATCCTGGAATCAATAACTAAGTTTGGGTATTAGCATCTTATATACCTGGGGAAGTGTTAGTAACCCTGCCCCAATCTGGGCAGGATTTAGATGACACCACACTTCATGTGACCCAGTAAAAAACCTCCACCCCAGGCATGCCACTCCCAACTGCCATCCAGCCTGCACCTGTCTATGGCAACATCCTTGTCCATGTGTAAGGGATTTAACCCCAGCACTGACTACACTTACCGGAACTTACATGCTAGGGCCAGTGAACACATAGCCAGGGGCAATAGGCTACACAGGTCTTCCATTTTTTTATGTAGGGATCCCAGATCGACCTCCCCTGCGCTCACCCCGTCTTCTGCTTCTTCCACTCTGGATGCATGTGTGGTGAGTTCACCTTTAAGGTTTTCTATTGCTTGCTGAATTGTTTCTAGTTTGGGCATTAATTATTTGGCGACTGCTTTAGCAATGGTTTCATATTGTATTTCCTGCAGGGTATATGGGGAATTTGAGGCGTCTGAACGCTCTTCTCATAGGTCAGAACCTTTCCCCTCATAGCTGTCGGCCATTTTGTGGAAATCTTTTCTTTTCTCCCCCTTCTCAGTTCTTTGTTGTTTGGGGCCCATATCTCCAGTTTTCGAGATAAATTTCTCCATAAACTGGAGCACAATGTTATCACCTCTGCGGCAAATATTTTTGGGATAAATCCTGACTGATAGTTTCTTGATATTTTGGGTCTCTCCTCAGGGACCAGAGGAGCTGCTTAACAACGTGTCTCACTGCCTGTCGCCGTACCGGAGGTCTCACTAACTTCTGTTGAGTTCTCTAATCTTTTTTTGTCAGAAAAACAATGGAACTCGAATACAAACTGGAAGTGGATACATGTTTTGTTCTGCATTATTTCTTTAATTAAAGCTAAATTATTCATAGAAAAAATATTATTTTTTCCTTTGGGTTATTTTCTTTGTCTCATTTCTCTGTTGTTGACAATACTACTGTACCTGTAAATCTCTTAACTCTGCATTACTAGTTCTATATGTTACTCCTCTGCAATATCCTTTAATTTCTAAGATATTCTATCTTATATTTTTATCTTTGATTGTACTCTTGGAGGAAATGTCAGCAGAGGTGTTAAGATATCTCCCAGTGAAGTAATTTTAAACACTTAAAGAGGAAAAAAAGGGAATTTTGAAAGGTTAGGAAATAGAATACATGGAATACAATCTAACTTATTAAATAGACAGTATAGTTTAGAGCAGCGGTGCGCAAAATGTGGGGCGCGACCCCCAGGGGGGGCGCGACACTGCCGACGGGGGGCGCGGGGTTTACAGAGGCCCCGCGCGCTTCCCGAAGGCACTTAAATTAAGTGCCGGGGGAGCTGCAGGGCCTCTGTAAACCTAACTTACCGTGGCTCAGGCGGCTTCCTCCCTGTGTCGCCATGGCAACGCGGCGTCAAAATGACGCTGCGAGGTCATGTGACGTCACGTTGCTATGGCAACGTGACGTCATTACGCCGGAGCGCGGGTAAGTTGGGGTTGGGAAGGGGGCACGGGAGTGAGGGGACAGCCGGCAGGGGGGCGCAGGGAAAAAGTTTGCGCCCCCCTGGTTTAGAGTATCTAGGGAACATGTTTAAAACATTGACCCATACTGGCTATTTATTAAAATTTACATTTGTAAATGTTTATTAAAATTCAACATTCTATTTAAGTGTAACCCTGCTTACCCCCCCACCCCCCCACCCCACCACCAGACTCTTCGGTGGTGTCTAGGGTACATGGGGCTGATTACATGCGGTGTGGTGCGTACCTGTGAGGAACAGGAGGGCCTGAGCTTCCCGCGGTGTTTTGGGGGAGCCAGGACTGGGCTTCTGGGGTGATAGCCTCCATGATCTCTTAGTGGTGCAGCGCCTCCATCTTCTATACTCCCAGGGTAATGGGACAGGACCGGTATAGAAGAACCCCTCAGGTCCCAGGATTATACTCTCCAAATCACACACAGTCTTTACGGGTGCAGAACAGTCTCTTTATTTGACAGAGCAATGATATCCCAATGATAAGGCTTCCAGCAGCCGCAATACAATCGCCAGGACGAGGTATACACAGCTCACCTCCTCTCCTTCCCTCCAAGTCACTCTTCCGACTCTTGGTCTGAGCTAGGGCTTCAATACCCCGTGGCCCACCTCCGAGGTTAGCCTCGTGGTGGGTCTGGAATTCTCCCCCCCCCCCATCACCCCTGGCAGTGGGGTGAGGGCATTGGTCCACCAGTCTATGATTCTATCAGCTCAACTTATAGACGCTGATTGTTTCAGTTCCTCTCGCTCTCATCCGGCACGCGGCGCCGGGAAGCCCGCAGCCTCCTGATACTCCTCGGACCGTTCCACAGGAGTCGTGGCTTACGGCATAATACTCAGCAACTCTAGGCTCTCGATATCACTGTTCACTCGAACTCTTCCTAAGCTACTCTCTCTTCCGAAGGACCATCAAAAGAGAGGAACACAGAACAAAAGCACAGAAGAAGAACAACAACAAATTCACCGGAGTTGGCTGCTAAATAAAGAGCTAGCCCCTCCCCTCATGGTGTCAGCAGAGCCTCCCCTCTTGCTCACGCCTGCAGCAGAGTCCAGGCCTGCATCTGCCACTCAGGTTAGGGCTATGAAGGGGGAAAACCCATGATGATTACTGGCGCCTGATCTTAACAGGACTTAACACAGTAGGAGGAAGATAGGTATAGCCTGAGCTGTTTACGGGGGGCTACATAAGCTTTTCAATAAGCTAGAAAATATTTGACTATACCATCCTCTCACCAAACTTTTTTTTTCTAAATCTCTGCTGAATACATATTCACCCTAATTTCTTACACTCCATACTTTCTCTTCAAGTATAACATTTGCTTTTAAAACACAAGAAACAATGTATCTCTTGCAACAATTTGAGCCAAGATGTTTAGTTTTGGTTCTTATCTTTTGCATCTTCAAGCACAAACTGGAGTTATGTAATTTCCCTAAATTACTTTAATGAAGTTCAATGTTTTCTAAAGCGGTATAAAATGTAAGTTTTTTTTAGTTGAATGTAAATGCAAAACATTACAATATATATTATTCGAGTCAACAAATGTGTAACATAGTTTTAGCACTGTAATGGTGTATTAAGTTTTAGAGTGCATCTTCCATGATGCTGTACATGCTGGGCTATAGATCTTAAAATCGCTCTTGGGATTTCTTCAATATGTATTCTTTTGCAATGGTAATGTTATCATTAGTGTTGATTGCTTTGGTTGAGACATTTAAAGACTCTTGTACTATATTGCTTGAGGCAATTTGTATTCATTTTTATTATGCTTTTCTTAATTTTTCTTAGAAATATGTTGGATTTGTACAAATGTGCATCTCTGTATAACTTCCCATTAGAATAATTAAAATTATATTATTATTATATTTTCTTCTTGTTTGCGTGACAGTGGTTTTCAATTGAGCAGTTTTCATGATCATTGTGGGCTTCTTTCATGTGATTTTTCACATGAACAGCAGATTTTTGTGTTGATTGAATACTTATTTTGTCACAGTGACTTGCTGCTCTATGTTAATATAAAGTTAACATTAGTTTAATCTATTTGTTTGTTTTTTTAGTTTATATTTCATTCAGTTATGTCATCATCAAATATTTTTAGTTTAATTAATCTGTTTCAATAGATTTTAAACTAAGGCCACATCCACAGAGTGTTAAATTATCGCACAGTTAAGTGTTAACAGAAATTTTCAAGTTTCCAGAAACATGTGTGAAGGCCTGTTTTATGGCTGAGACAGCCTGGCTATAGTTAATGCAGGGAATTAACTTGATATTAGATAGGTTATAGCTAAACCTGGCATAACTCACATCGTTACGCGTTACATATTGAGCGTACCTATGTGTTTTCAAGAGATAGCTTACAATGCGTTCACATTAACATAACACAACACAAAACTCTATAACTAAAGGGAATTGCAAGGTGACCCTACATTATCTCACTGAACATGGACCAAATGGCAGAACATGCTTCTGCTTTTGCTCCAGCAAAAAGAAGAAAGATCTGTGTGAACAAATTTTGTGAGGCAGAAATAAATGATTTGCAAAGCTTTAACATGAGACACTTGCTTCGGAGAAAATCAGCATATGGATTTAAATTGTAGTCCACAGTCAGCAAACCATTGACATGATGAAGAAGAAGTGGTCAGAAACAAAAAGTAAACTCTGTAGAAATCCTGCTGACCACCAGAATTGTCAAATTGCTCAAATTATGAGCAGCGCATGATGGAAGTTTAGGGATATTTCAGATGACGTAGCAGGTAAATAATTCCATCTAAATCATGTCATGTAATAATTTTGAATCATTTAGCTTTTTTGAATTATTTAACTAAGCATACACCATATTGGAGATACCTATATTAATGAGAAAATACAATATAAATATTCTATATCATATTGTATGTCATATCTTACATTTATCTTAGCTCTAAATCTATATAAATATTAATAAAAAATAATAGTATCACACATCTTAGCAGTGGGATATATTTGACAGTGGTCACTTTGCATTCCGTTCCCCCTTTTGTTTACCACCTTTTTCCAAGAGTGACTTGAGATTTTGCAAGGGAGTATGTTTGAAAATTCCAGCAGTCCCATCCTACTAGATACATGTACTGTACATAATAATAGCAATCTGTATATATTTCATCTCAACTTCTAAAGTAGGTGAGCGTTAGCAGAAAAACACTCCTTGCTCAGATTAGGGAGCCTATGCTAGTAGCCTTCATAAAACGTCTCGATTGGCCTGTTACGTCGCCAGTTTTGTCAGTATACTGTAGTTACCATGGCATTAAGAAAGACTCTGAAGACCTGCGATACACAGGCGGCACACTTTATTTGAGTACGGCTCATTCCGCAAGCCGGGATATGTCCCGGCTTGCGAGCCGCACTCCCTCAGCGTGCCGCGCATCACCGATGCGCGGTCACGCGTCATCGGGTGCCTGTGCCGCCTGTACTCGTGCCCAGGGCTCCCCGAGGGAGCCCTGGTGTCGCGCGGATGTGAGGACGGCGGCGGGACATTCCGGGGGACCCGGCGGACCCGGTGAGGAGAGGGGGAAGCCCCGATCGGCGGGCCTCTCCTCCGAGGCTTCGGCGCGCGCCCGGCACCCTCCGGCGCGCGCCAGGTTACTGCTGCGGCCGAGAACGGGCAAATGCTTGAATAAACTCGGCCGCAGCAGTAGCTAAATGACCAAAACTGGTCTCTCTCAAAAGTCCTCTCCCGTGGATATGCAGCGATGTCGGTGGGCCAGCTGCATAGGGAGCTGCAAAGAGAGAGTCGCCTCTCCCTGTGCATATCTCGCCAGCGGTCACATGACCAGGACATTTAAATGCATAGGAGATACAGGCACCCCATAATGGGCCTGTATCTTGGGAAGCAGGGTGTCAACGGACCTGAAGTAAATGCAGTTCTGCTCCAAAGACCCCTGCTCAAGTACAATAGTAATACCTTTTTAATTAAATGAATTATGCACTTCTCTCTACCAGCCTCCTTATGTCTCTAACTCTATTCATATATCTCCGCCACTCCTTCCTTCACCACTTCTCAGTTCACATGAACTCCTTTCTTACCTGCGCAATCTGACACTACACAGCTATACCCCCTGCACTAAATCACACCCCTACAAATCCTCCTCACACATTCTCTTTCTATCCATGCTTCTCCTCCTTGCTTCTGGGGATATCTCTCCCAATCCTGGTCCCTGCCTTATTTCTGTATGCTCTCATCCTCACCTGCCAAATGCAACCTCTACTCCTTCTGGTGTTAACCCCTCTAACCCAATACCCATCCTCTGTCACCCTCCCTCCTCTCTCCCTTTCTCCTGTGCCCTTTGGAATGCTCGCTCCCTTTCTAACAAGTTCCTCTCTGTGCATGACTTCTTTCTCTCTCACTCTCTGCTCCTATTTGCTATAATTGAGACCTGACTCACTCAGTCTGACTCTGCTCTGGAAGCTGCACTCTCTTATGGTGGCCTTTCTTTCTCCCACACTCCACGCCCTGATGGCAGGGGTGGCGGCGTGGGGCTCCTGCTCTCCTCTCTCTGCTATTACCGAACTTTTCGTATTCCTCCCTCTCTTGTTTTTCCCTCCTTTGAGGCTCACACTGTCCAGATCTTCTCTCCTCTCCCTTTCCACGTAGCGGTCATCTTTCGCCCACCTACTCATCCCCCTTTTGACTTTCTCTCTCACTTTAAATCCTGGCTCTCTTTCTTTCTCTCCTCAGACTCCCCTGTTCTTCTCCTTGGGGACTTCAATTGCCACATTGATGACCCCTCTCTCCCTTGGGCTTCCCGCTTTCTCTATCTAACCTCTTCTTTTGGCCTTCAACAGTGGACTGCAGCCAGCATCCACAAGGATGGCCACTACCTAGACCTTGTTTTCACTAAAAACTTCTCTCTCTCCGATTTCTCCATTTCCCCTTTTCCTCTCCCTTACCATCACCTCATCTCATTTTCTCTATTTCGCTTCTCCCTTCTCCACCTCCATCTACCCCCCAGTTCTGCAGAAACCTGCACTCTATTCACCTACCAGACTTTGATTCCAATTTACGCTCCGCCCTCTCCTCTCTCAGCTCTGCTACTGACCCTGACAACCTGGTCAGGAACTACAACTCTGCCTTATCCTCCTCTCTTGAGCTACATGCCCTGCTTTCTCTCTGCCATCCTCGCCCTTCTAACCCCAGACCCTGGCTAAATCCCACATGCGCATGCTGCGTTCCTCCACTTGTTCCTCTGAACGCCTCGGGAGGAAATCTCATACTCTTGCAGACTTTCTTCATTACAAATTTATGCTATCCTGTTTCAACTCTGCCCTCTCGAAAACTAAACAAGCCTACTTTTCTTCACTAATCAGCACGAAGAAGTCTAATCCACACCAACTCTTCTCTGTCTTTGATGCTCTACTCAAACCCCCCTCAGCTGCCTCTACTTCCTCAAATCTACGCCCAGGACTTTGCTGACTATTTTAAAGAAAAGGTGGAATCCATACGTCAGAACATCCCCTCTGTTTCTTCCTCCCATCCTACACCTCTTCCTTACTCTCCTCCTGCCTTCCTTGACTTTTTTTCCACTGTCTCAGAGGAGGATGTGTCACTGTTGATCACCTCTTCCCCCTCTACGACTTGCTCTCTTGACCCCATTCCCTCCCATCTTCTTAAACCTCTTGGTCCTACTATAATCCCTACGCTCACACACATTTTTAACTCCACCCTCAACTGTGGTACCTTCCCATCCTCCTTCAAACATGCAACAGTTATACCATTACTCAAAAACACCAAGCTTGATCCAACCTGTCTTTCTAACTATCGACCTGTCTCCCTCTTGCCTTTTGCCTCCAAACTCCTTGAACGTCTTGTATTCTCTCGCATGCTCCATTTTCTCAACACCTATTCTCTCCTAAACCCTCTACAATCTGGCTTCCGCACTGTTCACTCCACGGAAACAGCCCTCACTAAAATAACGGATGACCTCCATGCTGCCAAAGACAGAGGTCATTACACTCTGCTCATATTACTCGACCTCTCTGCCGCATTTGACACCGTGGACCACCCTCTTCTCCACACTCTTGGTATTCGTAACAAAGCTCTATCCTGGATCTCCTCTAACCTCTCCCATCGTACTTTCAGTGTCTCTTCTCTTCCGCTAACATCTCCTCCTCCTCTATTGATCTCTCTGTGGGGGTACCCCAGGGTTCTGTCCTGGGACCTCTTCTCTTTTCTCTGTACACACTCTCTCTAGGGGACATAATAACATCCCTTGGGTTTAAATATCACCTCTATGCTGACGATACACAAATTTACTTTTCAACACCCGACCTTACACCTGCTGTACAAAGCACAGTTTCTGAATGTCTCTCTGCTATATCATCCTAGATGGCCCTCCTCCGCCTTAAACTCAACATGGCAAAAACAGAGCTCCTCATACTTCCTCCCAAACCTGGCCCTACTACCTCCTTCCACATTACTGTTGGAACTACGATCATTCACCCAGTAGCCCAAGCACGCTGCTTAGGGGTCACACTCAACTCATCTCTCACATTCTCCTCTCACATTCAGAACGTTTCTAAAACCCGTCACTTTTTCCTCCGCAATATCACAAAGAACCATTTCCCTGTTGCTCGACTGCTAAAACTCTGACTCAGGCCCTCATTCTCTCCCGTCTTGATTACTGTAACCTCCTGCTGTCCGGCCTTCCTGCCTCTCACCTGTCTCTATCCTAAACGCTGCTGCCAGAATCACTCTACTCTTTCCTAAATCTGTCTCCGCGTCTCCCCTCCTGAAATCCCTCTCCTGGCTTCCGATCAAATCCCGTATCACACACTCAATTCTACCCCTCACTTTTAAAGTTTTACACTCTTCTGCCCCGCCTTACATCTCAGCCCTAATTTCTCGTTATGCACCATCCCGACTCTTGCGTTCTTCTCAAGGATGTCTTCTTTCTACCCCCTTTGTATCTAAAGCCCTCTCCCACCTTAAACCTTTCTCACTTACTGCCCCACACCTCTGGAATGCCCTTCCCCTCAATACCTGACTAGCACTCTCTCTATCCACCTTTAAGACCCACCTTAAGACACACTTGCTTCAAGAAGCATATGAATAGCACTGTGGATTATACTGATCACATCATGATACATATAGCTTGGCCCCCTGCAGACGCACTTATCAAAAATCCCTCCTACTGCCTCTGTACATTCTTCCTACCTACCAATTAGACTGTATTGGTAGGTAGGGACCCCTTTTCCTTAATGTTACTTTTATGTCTGAAGCACTTATTCCCATGACCTGTTATTTATATAATCTGTTATTTATTTGATTACCACGTGTATTACTACTGTGAAGCGCTATGTACATTAATGGCACTATATAAATAAAGACATACAATACAATACAATTAAAATGGCTTCATTACATTAGCGGTTAGTCGCTAAGTCAATGAAGGGGTTTAACTTCAATAGTCTGTTTATTTGGGGTAGAGGGGGTGGATGAGGGGGGTAGTAGCCCCAGGGTGGGTGGTTAGGCCTGCAGGGAAAGTTGTGGGAGAAGTTAACTCCTTCACTACCATAGCTGTGAAACCCCCCACCCCCCAGTAGGCCTAAACACTCACCCTTGGGGCTACTACCCCGTCATCTACCCCCTCTACCCCAATAAATAAAAATAAAAACAACAAACCTACTTCCCACCTCCTCTACCAACAACAACCCCCCCAACATATACAGTACAGTAATGGGCAAAATTACTATTATCGAGATATAGATAATAGCTCTTTTGCCCATTCTAAATCAAACATTAGACAGCCAGCCTAAATAAAGTAAATACAACTTCTACTTACCGCTGTCATGATGAAGGGCATCCTCATCACCACACTCCAGGTCCATGTCCTCTATTGGCAGCAAAAGTACAATCAAAAATACAATCTAATGGCCCCTAACCCCTTAACCATCTTAGCGATTAATTACCACTATAATAATTAAGTGGTTAACCCACCCACAACCACTCGGGAGACCTAACAACCACCCAATGGCCACTATATCCTCTATTCTTTGATTGGCACAGTGGTACATCATACCCATATAATATACTATATACTATAGTAATCAATGGCCAACCTATTAATAGAAATCTACACATCAATAAAATTATTCTAACACCAAAACCGCAAAAGAATAAAAATAATGTTATAACAAAATACTAGAATACAATTAAATAAATGTAGCCCCGAGGTAAAATTTCACTTTCTGGCCCCCCTCCGCGAGTGCCGTGTGGTAGCGGGTGCCGCCGGAGGCTGCGACGGACCCGCCGGAACTTCGCGAGGGTGGGGGCCAGTGCAGGGAGTAGCGCGTTGCCCTGCGGTGCAGGCCGGTTGCCGGGGCCGCGATCGGGCCGTCGCTAGGGCCGCGATCGCGTTGCCACCGGCCTGGCTTGTAAAGGAGAGGGCGCCGCCATTGCGCGTTAGCTCGCGCATGCGCAGTAGGCAGAAAGTGCAGGGAAGGCCCCAGAGAGATCGCGCGAGAGTAGGGAAGTGTAGGAAAGGGTTGTGGCGGCCATTGGTAGTTCGCGCATGCGCAAGGCAAGTGCGCACGCGGCCCCAATGCTTTAGCAGCCTCCTGGGAACTACAACTGCCAGGAGGCATAGGGAGATAGGCACCAGGTGCCTGATAGCGGCCAATAGGGCTGGAGGAAGCTCAGCCCGGGAATATAGATACATTTCCCGGGCTTTGCACGCGTCAGTCAGGGAGAAGCAGAGGAAGGAGAAGGAAGGGTGTAGGGAGCGAGTGGCTCCTGCACCAGGTAAGGGTTCTCCTTAGGTCCCCAGGCAGGCCCCAATTCCTGGTAAGGGCAGGGGATAACTGAAGAGGGACGGCCCTAGATAGGGAAGGTCACCCTTAGGTGTGTGAGGGTGCAGGTTTGGCAGTGCCACAGCGGGTAGTGCTGTGCGCACTGGCAAATAGGCACAGTGCGAGCAGTGGGTATTTGCTGCGGGTCCAGTGGACGTTGTGTGTATCGTTGTGTGTGTGTGTCGCTGCATGTGCTGGGCGCAGTGTGTGCAGCGTGTGTGAAGTCTGCAGGCTGACGGTGAGAGCTGTGTGTCTGCTGCAGGCTGTTAGGAGTTAGGAGTAGTTAGCAAGTTACAGATAGGACTGGGTAGCTAGGGGATGGGGCAGGTTATTACTCCGCAGGCCCTAGGAGTTTTCCCCAAGCCACCCCAGGTTGCGGTTCATTAGGGACAGGCCCTAGGTTAGGGTTCCTGTCACTGTAGGGATAGATAGGGATAGCGGCGGTTGCTGTTCCCGTGAGACGGTGTGTTACCGAGAGACTGTTGTGTTCCCGTGAAGCGGTGGGACCCTCGTTGGGGTTCCTGGAGAAGCACCGGGATAGGATCAGACGGATGCATCGCACGTCTGACCCTTTGTGAAGATCGTTGCAGGCCCGAGCACCGGAGTGCTCGGCAGGTAACGCTGTATCATAAGTGCACCAACAGGCCTAATAGATAATTTAGTGACTGCGCAGTCACCCACGACCTTCGTAGGAGTACGGGACATTGGGTGTGGGGGATCACAGGACACTGGGTGGGAACACCAGACATTGGGCTGAGGTGATATGGTTAAGGTGATGCGGATAGAGCATGATGTTATGTAATGTGTTATAAGTGTGTTCAGTAAAGTGTTAGTATTATATGTGTGTGTTATTGTATTTCTTACCCAGGGCTATCTTTCATAACGGGGATCCTGGGTAAGTGGAGGCGCTGCACCAGGTAAATGGTAAGGGTTTCCCCAGGCTCCCAGCTAGCGGAGGCTCAGATCTCCTGGAGCCACAGGTGTGATACAGTTACCAGTAGTCCCTTAGAAGAGGTGTGCCGCAAGGAAAGGGACCCGTTAGACCACAAGGGGCCAATGTGAGATTGGGTGGGTCAGGCCGGTTCACAAAAAGGGCTACATAAACATCTAACCAACAAAACAATTCAAGATATAAAACCGCTAACCAATCCTAAAATGTAATAAAAACAAGCCATCCAAATACCAAACAATTTAGTGAAAACAATAAACAGAAATAGAAAAAAATAACAATCACTTGTAAACAAGCATTTGCCAAAAAATGCATTGCCTGCCACTGTATTTATCTGTACCGCGCACAGATTAATACATTAGCGGTCAATGGTCAATGAAAAACATAAAAATAAATAAATACAATAAAAAACCTGAAAAAAGACAATGAAATATATTTCATATTTGTCTTACCTTTAGAAGTCTTCACCCACTTAATCCCAGTGTATCAGGAAGCTCTTGACACGGGACATCATCCTCTGCAATCCGACTCCATCCTCCTTGAAGATCATCATCAAGTAAAAAAATCTTCTTTCTATCACCTTCTTCTATCTTCTATCTTCTTCTGTCATTCTTTTCTTCTTTACTTTAATCTTCTTTCTTTGTAATCCAATAGAACCCCATGGTAAATTCAGCAACGGAAGTTGACTCGTCGTCTTCTTGATCTAAAATGAGATGGAACAGGCCTTATATAGGGCCTATGACATCACATTTTAGGGTCAGATGGTTCAGCTCCAATCCAATTGGATACTGTATTATGTGACTCTATATATATATATTAGAGAAAAAGAAAAAAGAAGCGCCCGATCCTTGTGTAAAATCAGATGAACAAATTTAATACGTCATGGACAAGACAATTGCACACTTACAATTTGTCCGATATAAAAAGGCATATTATGGGACCAGCCCATGCACCAACTGAAGACTCCACGGTGTACAGGTATCCACAATGTTTCCAGATCTTGTGTCTGCAACAGCCGCTATCTCCAGGAGAAGAGTTTTTCCCCTGATGAAATCCTCTGAGACGGAAGAAACGCGTAGGGTCACGTGGCATTGAAACTACGGTGGTCGAGAAATTCCTGGCACCAGCGTGAGGACGTGAGGACGTGTGCTGAGATCTCTCCAGGTCACGGTGTTCCACAGGAGAGGTGAATGGCGGCCGCACGCTGCAAACAAGCGCTCCTAAACCAAAGAACTCTTCTCCTGGAGATAGCGGCTGTTGCAGACACAAGATCTGGAACCATTGTGGATACCTGTACACCGTGGAGTCTTCAGTTGGTGCATGGGCTGGTCCCATAATATGCCTTTTTATATCGGACAAATTGTAAGTGTGCAATTGTCTTGTCCATGACGTATTAAATTTGTTCATCTGATTTTACACAAGGATCGGGCGCTTCTTTTTTCTTTTTCTCTATTAGGTACTGTGGGAGTTTGGTGAGCCCAAGGAGAAGCAGCCTGGACTTTTGTAATCCACCTATCATGGACTTTATATGGACTTAAGTATTCCTTTTATCATCCATATTGGCTCATTTATCATATGGTTTTTATATGTACACATTTTTGTTTTGAATGAGCCATTTTTATGTGTAATTTTTTGGTTTGTATAGTCCTATGACACAACTTTGTGTCATTTTTTGTCATTTTTTGGTATTTGCACTGCAAATCAATTTCTATTTTTATTTTTCTATTTTTATTTTTATGTATATTTTTTATTTTTAATAACTTTTGACAATTTTATGCACACTTTTTTTTGTTTTTTATTTACTGTCTAGGCAAGTGAATATTTGTTTCATGCCATATAATATAGATTAACTTAATCTACTTAGTTAA